>NW_021620995.1:2357017-2377655 GCF_004785775.1 Grammomys surdaster
AGTGCAGTGGCTCCTGGATGACTCAGGATTCAGTTTCTCAACAGGACGGGAGCAGACCGACTCTGTGTCTGCTCCAGCCCAGAGGACCAGGCAGGGGCAGAAGGCTCCATCATTATCTTAACATACATTGGCTCATTGTGTGATTTTATCCCACAGAGCTAGGTCCTTTGGGCATTTAAGAGCCCTGGCAATTAGCTGCTGCTCCTAGATTGGAAGAGGCTAAAAAATTATATTTACCTAGAGTAACTATGGGACAATGAATGATAGTATAATGCTATAAACATGTTTCCTTTTTTCTTGGACAGAAAGCCTGTAAAAACTTCCAAACTACATAAGACAGGAACAAATTCTTTATAAAGCACTTGTATTACACAATGTTTTGTTTTCCTATCCTATTATGGGTATTATTACATCCCACAAGACAGGGTATATTTTAATTACTCTGGGTTTCAAAAATATGTCTTTATATTGAGAAGGAACAGAAATAAGAAGGTAAATTGCTCATAAGAGTGGGTTCTAATTCTATTTTCATTTTCTAAGAAAGAAGGATTTGAAAACACATGGGACTTTGTCATAAAGAGATAAAGGCAGAAATGGGTCAAAGCCTATGCAATGTCAAGACAACGGGAAGACATTTTGCATAACACTAGAAGCTAAAAGAAAACTTGGGATACAAGGCAGATTTCCTCAACATCCCATATAAAATCAGTCAACCAATATTTCACTCCAAAGGTGTCTATTATCCAAACCTGACACAATAAATTTCTCTTGCTTGCAGTACATTATTCTAGCAATTTAATATACTCCATTCCTCTAAGTCATACATTTCCGTAACCCTCCCAATCCACCCAGGAGAAGCCCAGAACAAATCACTTTTTTATAGGAATCTTTTGTTCAGTACCTCCTTCTTAGAAATGGCATCTAATGTTGTTTCTGACTTGCATCGAGAATTATCAGTGTGTGAAAAATATTAGAAGAGAGTTAGTGAATATGTGTCCTTCTATTAAATTAGGCAAAAGCATTCCCAAGTAGACCATCAGTCTTTCTTCTTCCCCATGTAACACCATATTTTTCTCCTAAGAGATGACCATGACCTTGTTCAACTCTACTCTTATTCTGAGAATAAAGTCTAGCACTTTTCTCATTTAGCTTGTGTGGTTCCAAGATCTTTTGTTGCAGCATCTTCAGCACCTTTTATCATAGCATCCTGAGCAAAGTAAGATGATCTGCAACCTTGAGATGATGAGAGAGTTAAGGAACAGCAGTGGGGAGGTCATATTTCTGTACATTTAATATTTTTATTTTCATGCATGCACTATATATTTGCAATAAAATTTAATGCAAAACTAAAACATTCTATTTTTAGAATTCTTTGGTACCCCCTTTATTTTCTCCCTTCATGTTACAATATTCTTCAATTTCAGGTTAGTATAGATCTTCCTAAACTGTTGGACAGGATCTCTTTGATGTTTGCTCCTTCTGAATTGCACTTATGCACAAATGCATCATCAGAATTTATTTCCAATCCTTTCAACACTCTTGACACATACACACTTTAGAGTTACAGATGAGATCACAGGGTCACATTTACCTTTTTCAGCTTTCTTAAAGTCAAGAGCATGTCTTTTGAGTCCGCTGAGCAGTTCTGTCCTTCACAATTCTAAATTCCAAATAGGCACAGCTGCTTTAATGGAAAAGTTTCCAATGCTCTCAAATCCAAACTCAATTTTCTACCCTATCTGAATGAAATGCAGCAATTGCCTATTTGACTCCTCATGTAAGATAAAGTTGTCAACAAGGTAAATAACAAATTTATTAGTTCTCATCCTTTTAAGCAGAATTAGGTTTCAAACAGATGTTTACAGAGTTCAAATTTCCATTATTTCCATACAAATGTTTTTCTTTTTTTGTTACTTTGAAAGTTACTTATGAATTCTCTTTGTAGTTTCCATTTTATTTTTGGTTCATAGTATAGAGACACTAACAATACATTTTGTTTGCATTGTACTTCTTAACAATAAGATTTTAGTAAAATATTAATCTATATTTTTTAATTCTGGGTGTGATTTTATTATATGCACCTCTAATTACAGATTTTGCACCATGCTTCTGAATCATAGATATAAAAATTAAAAATAGTTACAAATGTATTCAGTATGTTTCTTTTCTCTTATTCCATTCGTTTAAGTTAGAAACAATTTGACTATTAGTGTGTTTCAACTGCGATACAGTATATCATAGACTTGTTAACTTAAATAGAAGACATACATTTTATCCCAGTCTTGAGTATTAAAACTTCTACTTCATGGGCTCACTACTGGGTGGAGTTTGTAACCCCATAGGAAGAACAACAATATTAACCAACCAGAGCCCCAGAGCTCCCAGGAACAAAACCATCAACCAAAGAGTACACATGAAGCGACTCATGGCTCCAGTAGCATATATAACAGAGTATGGCCTCATCGAGCATCAATGGGAGGAGAGGCCCTTGGTCCTGTGAAGGCTCAATGTCCCAGTGTTGAAGAATGCCAGAGCAGAGAGGTAGGAGGGGGTGGGTGGGTGAGGGAGCACCTTCATAGACGCAGAGGGAGGGGGGGGAAGGGATAGGGGATTACCGGAGGGAAAAACCAGGAAAGGGGATAACATTTGAAATATAAATAAATAAAATGACCAATTTTAAAAGAAAGATACAGCTTGATAAGAGAAGACTTTATTAATACATAAGATTTATCTACTGCTGAGATTTATCTACAGCAGGGGTATACCTATCACCGTGTGTGTGTGTGTGTGTGTGTGTGTGTGTGTGTCCAACCCACTGTTGTTCATTTTGGTTTTGTTTTAGACATAGCATCTTATTCTGTAACCCACCCTAGTCTGTAACCTATGTTGTCCTCAAACTCGTTATTCACCTTTGTCAAGCTGTTGAATACTGAGTTTCTAAGAAAGAACCACCATGCCCAACTGTCAAGGTAGCATACACGTATATGTGTGTGTGTGTGTGTGTATTCATATATATATATATATGAATGAGTTTGAGGATAGCATAGGTTACGGACTAGGGTGGGTTACAGATGCTATGTCTAAACAAAACCAAAATGAACAACAATGGGTTGGAAACACACACACACACACACACACAGTGATAGGTATACCCCTGCTGTAGATAAATCTCAGCAGTAGATAAATTTTATGTATTAATAAAGTCTTCTCTCATCAAGCTGTATATATATATATATATATATATATATATATATATGAAACACATATTTTATTTTGACCTATAACAACCACCAATTCTCTTTTCAGTTTCTCTGATAAGTGACTCTTGTTAATGCCACTGTTACAGTGTGAATATACATGCCCTAAAATTCACTCATTATTCTTTAAGAATCAATATGATAATGCTAAGAAGTAGAGCCTACAGTAGATGGCTAAATCATCAGAGTCCTTCTCTTGGGAATGGGATGCAGATCCTTCAGAAGAGACCAACTAAACTATTTGACTCTTCCCTGAATGATTCTCATTTCCTTTTTTGGCCACAAGAGAGTGTAACAAGAAATCGTTTGGATTCTACTCATTTATGTACCTATTTCCACTTCCAAGGTAGCATTTTAGAAGTAGACCTGACTTTCATATGATACCAACCTTGCCATGGGCTTAACCTTAGATTTTAAGTCTCCAGAAAACTGAGAAATAAATGTCTTTTAAAAATTCATTACCGGCTATACAGTATACTATTACAATACTGTGAACAGATATATCAAAGTGTTAAAATGTCACAAGCATATTTATGTTTGAAATCTTTTCCCTTCTAAGAACTGGTGGTTAGTCTTGCAATACAATGTGGGGTTTTTTTTGTTTTGAAATGCATATATGTATATGTATACTTGCATGGCAAACATACTAAGAAAGTATTAAATTTCAAGTCATATTTTTTCTTACATTCATAGAATGATAAATCCTGTTGATTGCAGTAATTTTGCCATCAAATTTACTTGCCTCATCTTTTAGAGCCCCAATAACCAGTTTCCTAGGGAACTTTCCTTTATTTTTATAAACCGACGTCCTAGGAAGTCAGTGACTTTCAATATGAGTATTATTTATAGCTATATAATTCCATTTCCAAAGTAGTGGCTTCCATGTTGTAATTGCGCTGTAGGTCTACCTATGACATTGAGTTTTCTCTTGCCTTGCTTCATCAGTAGAATTGCATCTAGATTATTCCTACCATACTTGCTGTTTCAGGCCATGAATAAGCAGCTGTGGCTAACACTAAATATTGTGAACCTAGATGATTTTTAAATTGCTAACTTCTAAGATCTAAAGCCCACACAAAATCACTTTCCACCCAATTAAAAAAGAAACACTGACATATTTTTAAAATTTTTTAATTTTTCAAGTCTATAGTAACTCCATTTATATTATATCTTATAAATCCCTGAAGCCATCATAGGCAGCTGAATAATATTTAATAAACAGCGAATCCATTTGAAAAAAATCATATTTATTCAAGATGCTGCAAAGCAGATTTGTGAGTGTACATTGACAGGAAATCTCTCATATAATGAATGAGACTAACTCATCACAGAGCTAACTAACACTTATTAAAAGTTAGCGTGGATGCTCATAATTATGCATAATAAAGAGTAATTGTTTATGTTTATTATGTCCATACTTTGATCAATTGTTTTAAATTGATGAAGACAATTTTATGATGAGTATCTTTAAGCTCAATTCTGAATTTTTGGGGATCCTTAAAGTGGCCAAGTCATAGAAATAGTGAAAAAGAAATGGAAGAGCTGGGATAGACTAAAAGATGGATATTGAAGGCAGAGCATTTACAAAAGATTTCATTTTAAGTGTGAGTGTCTTCCTAATTCAAATGTCAACGGTAATACTGAATTAATAAAGGAACATCATCTTCCACCTATTCCACAGTAGCCATACACATGAAATACCTACCCAATGTGCAGCTACTGCACATCATCTGGACTGGCAGAACATATTCATTCTGCAGTGGTGAGAGCAGAAAATGTCTCAGTAATTTTAAATGGAATTATTTGTGCTTAGGAACTGTTATAAATGATGGATTTCCATGTCAGCTTAAAATCCCTTTGCTTTGTCAACTCAAATCATATCCTTAATGTAGTTTTAATGCTGCTGTTTTATTTTTATTATTGTTTAATATAGTCATTGTACAGACTTTTAAATCCAATGTTCAAGTTTAATATTTTCCAATCAATATTTTAGACTTACTTGACTAAGAAAAAAAGTATGCCTATCAGTTATAATGATTTTCTCAGTGCTTCTTTGTTTAATCTGCATAAACACAAATTCTCCCATTGTCAGAAACAAATAGAAAATATCAATGTAGGAACCCACATCAAAATATGATATGAGTTATACTGACAGAATATATGTAAAACTACTGAAAACAATGAAACAATATTAGAGAAGATAGTAGAGTATAGAAAGATCTAGATCATCATAACTGTTATATACCAACATTCCACTGACTGGCTTTATTATAAGATAGTCTGCAATTTTTTTGGTAAAAAATTCCTAGTGATATAACACAGAAATCTACATTCACATTTAATGTGAATTCACATGTCTTATATGCTTCTTAAAAATGTGTAAGGAAAAAATAAATAAAGCAATACTACATCACCCTGGTAAATTGTCCAACACTTACTTGATAGCTATATGTAAATATTTGCTAGGTATGTGAAGGTAAACGTCACTAATAAAATATGGCTTCATGTAATTGTAGGTGTGCTCTCCAGCAGCCTACATTTTCATTGACCAAGAATTACTGTAATCAACTAACATCAGTAGTTTCATTTATGTCAAGAGTAGGAAAAAAAATATAAAACTAGAATCATAGTCTCCAGTTTGAAAGTTATCTTTAATTTTCATAATTATCACCATCTATATGTAGCAACCCAAGTTTTGAATGTTTTAGTATGATTTCAAGATCATACTATGTGATAACATCATTTTTTAAAATTACGCTTGCCCTTGGAGAAATTCTTGCCAGGCTTTGCAACCAAATTAATACACCTTAAGGCCATTTACAACTATGTTTTAGTTTGGCCATCTTTCTGTGTGCTCAGCCAGTTTCTGTTTAGCCTTCCTTTAAGAAAACAATGTATCCCAGCTTCATATGCCTTGTATGTCTTAGATAATCAGCTATTACAAATTAAACTAAATATCTAGCTCTCATTCCCTTGGCCAGAATATTGTCTGTGTATGATTATTTACTATTTATTGAAAACATGCAACAGGTTAAAACCAACCATAAATGAAACAAATATCTCACAAATTTTAGAAGCAACGTAAAAACGTAGATTCATAATGTGCAGTTTCAACTGCTATTGTGTGTCAGCTGAGGTCAGTAAGTAACTTATCTCCTCATATAATTATAATTAAGTCGAATAAATCCATAAAATATTTTTTATTCATTTTCCATACAATGTTATCTGTGCTTCTGAAACATGGAAAACAAAGTTGCTTTCTCAGAATGGAACAGACAACTGGGTCAAACAAACATAGTGGAAAGGCAATAGAGAGACCAGAAACCTCTTACCTCAAACTGAACCAAGATGCAGGAGAATTCAAATTTGTACACATTCTTGGTCTCAACTATTCCAAGAAGAGGTCACTTTGCCTATTCCTTATGTGATGTCAAAGTAATGGTAGAAGTAAACTCTAGTATATTTTTCCTGTGGTTTTCTTTTTAATTATAAAAACTACATGTTTCTATGCAATTCTACCTTTGTAAAATCCTAGTGGTTCACCAAAAATGTATCATTTGACCAGTTGGAACTATGTTCCCTAATTTCATGCAAATATTCAGAAATTTTTAAAATCATAGTGTTCCTTATTATATCAAATATTAATTTTTTCTCTATACTATTTTATGCATTATGTAATGGGAAAAAGCTGCATGTGATGTCTGAGGTCTTGTAGCATGAGGAATGATATAGCCTCTGAAAAACATTTTAGTCCTTACGGCCTTATTTTACTATTACAGCAAAATAATTACACTACTGTTATTTCCTTTTTATATATAATAATGTAGTACTAAATAATGTTTCCACTTTTCTAATGTCCTATGGTTCATAAGTGTGAACCTGGAGTCTACCCTCTCTATAGTTGCTGGAGCCAGCCAAGGTTCACGGTAATTAGAATTACTGATGCAATATATTAAGGCTTTAAGCTTTTACTAGCTGAAACAAAATTAATGTGCAAAACTTTCATTCTCTTCTTCTCTAAATGGTTATAAGATTTATATAACATACCAATCTAGGGAACAAATTTCAATTCCTAACTACTTGATCTGTCTTGTCCACATCTCCACCCAGCTTCATAGATAACATTTTAATGCCAAATATATCAAAGATTCCTAGCTGCTAAGTGATATTGGGCTTCAATTTCATGTTCATCTTCTTGGAAGGCCTGTGTTTCCAGCCAGAATGTTTTCCTTTGTGGTTATGTTTGTGAATATTTTCAAATATTATTTTCATAATTCTAAGTCCTAATTGGAAACTGAAATTACTATCAATAAGAATACTATCAAACTGGCATTGCTGCCACTACTACTTTGTTACTTTTTATCTGTGCCTTTCAATTGAAATCACTTTGAGTTTGCACTAGTATCTCTTTTCAGGAGAAATGACTGCATTTCTGAACAAGTAATTTTAATTCTATGCAAATTAAGCAAATTTCAGACAGTCCTCATTGATTGTTATCCCTGATATGTGCTATTTGGTCCCTTGATGTTGTTCTGTGTATCGCCTGGCTCATACACTTTCCCTTTTTTTTCTGTGAGTATGTGGATTTTTGTTGAAATCATGTGTCTGTAGAAACACACATCTTTAAGAAATCCCTCTGGATTTGCAATGTGGGCCTTTAAAAATAATCCTTAGTCTCAGTCTGCCCCTATGTTAGATATCCTTTCTATTCCATTTTTGTCTCTGTGTATACTATGGGAAGGTGGTGATGACGGCTGGCCTTAGATATGTTGTCAGCACCTTGATTTGGTCTTCAATGTAGATTTTTTTTACTAAGTAATATTGATTAATATCCTGCCATATTTAGGATATAACTTGCATATATATGGCAATTAAGCCAATTTAAGACAGTGATTATGGCTTTATTAGTGTAATAGTAGCTAATTCTGAATGTTGTTTTACTCTCATTGTATTAAATTGATCTACCACTCACAATCATTGTTTTATTATTTATTCCAGTATACTATAAATTCAAAGAAATATATTTCTAAAAACATAGGTATACCATACTCATAGAATTATACTATGTTCAGCCATGCTACACCCTTAAATAGAGTAATTAAAAATGAAAAACAAGCACACCAAAGAAGCTCTACCGCCTGCCACAACACCCTGTGTACTACATTCCATTCATGGCTACAATGCTGGCTTTGAATTGTTGCTTCAGTAATTCTTTAAAATTTGGTCCTGTGTCCAGCATTACGCTCACTATTTAATACATATAATTAAACCATCTTATTTTCTTCCTTGCCTCTTATGATAGCCTAATGCTATCGTAGGTTCGCTTTTAGTTTGAAAATTGTTGTCTAATAGTCTTTGTCTGATCTTCAAGGCTGAACATCAGTTCCTACAATGGTCTGGCTATCTTGTAGACAAACAATAAGGTATTCAATATTGTATTCTAAGTTATAAATTCTGAACTTATTCATAGCAATTACAAAATTTTCAACTGCCTTGAACTTAAATTTCTGTCAAATACATTTATTCTCTCTTTTATATTTCACAGTCACTCACAATGACAGAAAAGACAAGTAAAATAGAGTAGAGAGGTTGGGCCGTCTCTCTGTCACTTGTCAATAGTCATTAACTTTAGGAAGCTTACTTATCCTTCTTTCTCTTGGCTGCAGTCTAAAATACTCTTCAGTTTATAATGTTTTCCTTTCCCACCTCCATATAAAACTTTCTGCTTCAAAACTCCACCGTCTTGATACATTGTCTCCATATTCACCATGTGTCATAATTGCGATACTTTTATATCAACACCTGAGTTTCTGGGCTTTAACAAGTATCAGAGTTTCTTTTTATCAGGATGTACTCTGTTTGATTAGGTGCTCATTTGTGTATTTTTATGTGAATGTGTGTGTGTATGTGTGTGTGTGTCTGTGTGTATGTGTGTGTGTGTGTGTGTGTGCGTGAGAGAGAGAGAGAGAGAGAGAGAGAGAGAGAGAGAGAGAGAGAAAGAGAGAGAGAGAGAGAGAGAGAGAGAGAGGGAGGGAGGGAGGGAGGGAGGGAGGGAAGGAGAGAGAGAGAGAGAGAGAGAGAGAGAGAGAGAGAGAGAGAGAGAGAGTTTCAGTATCTTAGGATGCCATTGTTTTATTCTCAGAAGCTGGAGCTATAGGTGGCTTTTAGCCATGCAGTGTGGGTGCTGGGTACTGTACAAGAGCATTATATGATTTTAACATGCTGTTTTAGCATCTCCTACTATCAAATGTTCTGATTATAAACACTTAGATTTAACTCTCAAAAATACACACAATGTCCTATTTTTAATGTTGCATTATATACAAAGAGCTATGACTTGGAGGATTGTCTGGTCATACAAAATAGCCCCAGACAGCGTGACCCCATATATCCTCTGTCAGGAACAGTGAAAGAAAGGGAAAATGATATTAAACATGGGGTCAAAGTAAGGAAAACAAAGTTGTAAAAATGTGAATATTTCAAAGAGTAGAAGGGAGCACTATGAAAATCTTTAAAGTTATGAGATACATGTGAATGCATAAATTCTATTATGTTGACACACAAAATTCATTAACTAAAATAAATCATTATGATATTTTTTTCATTCTGTTTTCTCAGCAACTTTCAATAAAGATAGAATCACATTTTTAGGTTCTTAATGTCTAGAAAGTGAAATGTGTCTCTGTCTAAATATTTCTCTTGCTCCTTATGTCATGTACTAAGCATGAAGATAAAAGTTTCTTGGAGAGGGAATACTTTTGACATCAACCCCTATGCAGTCAGGCTTGTCCCTCAGGGAACCCAGAGAGAGATTTTTAACTTTTATTTATATTCCCTTGCAGTGCTTAGCCTCACAGCCTAGAATTCAGAATGCCAGTCAGAGGGAGTTCTGGGAGGCTCCTCTCTGCTTGGACTAGGAGCAGAAGTCCCCTCTTTTAGGTTGGGTGGAGATGGGTTTTGGGAAAGCCCTGGATAGAATAACAACCTCATCTTGAGTCTCGTGGTCCTCCATAGCTAACTTATGGTAATGTTTCTGAATAGGTTTTGATACCAAATTATTTATCTGTTGTTTCACAAAGTTAGTCAGCCTATTTAAGGCCCAGGGACCAGAAGAAATAAGCAAAAATAACACAATTAATGGTCCCAAGATGAGAGGAAGTAGGGTTGACAACCATGGAGAGGCTGAAAACCAATTCTTGTACGAGCACTCATCTTTCTCTTTCTCTCCCTGTCTTTTCTCAGAGCCTTCTCTGACATTTTTCATGCCTCATTGGACAACAACAGGGGGACCGCAGCCATTACAAGGTCCCCTTCAATTACTGGAGGTCAGGCCTCTATCCCCACCTTGGGAAGATTAGAATCACCACAGCCCTTCTATACTTAGAGAAGGGAAGAGATGTCAGGGGCATCCCTGCTTATACACTGAAGGCCTAAAATCAGCCATAGGCCTAAAACCAGCAATAGGCCTGTCATACATGTATACTAACACCAAGTCTTGGGTCTCTGTGGAAAAACATTGAAACAGATGGCTATAAGCTATTGTAAACGGGAAACTTTTGTGGAAATTTACCAGCCTGAGTAGTCATAGACCTTGTAAATTGGTAGCCTTGGCAGATAATACCAACTTAGATAAGGACAAGTGAATCATAGGCAGAATCATAGTGACCTGTCCCCTAAACCTTCACACAGCTGATACCCTGTACTGAAAGATATCTGTATTCCCCCTGAACACCCATACTCCAGTGTCATTCCCTTCCCCACATCCTGCCTTTTTTTATTTATAACCCCTGTATGAATAAGTAAAAAGTACAATTTGAAAAAAAAATTTCATGCTGCACATTACATGTGTTATATTATATATCCACTGCACAGTATTCTAAAATCATTACAGAAGAATACCCTGCTAGATATAGAAAGTGTATCTTCATTTCTCTGCATAAATATATAGCAATATTTATAAGTAAATATTTTATTCATGTTTTATTTTAATTATGAATATAAATCAATGGATTATAAATAAATCATCTAAGCATATGATAAAATCATATGCTGTTTTTCCTGCATATTGTGTACTCTGTGAGTTTACTATCAGTTATAACTACTGAATACATATTAAGCTATATATTTTCCATACGTTGTTTTAAAAAAACAATACTCAATACTAGGAGTCAGTTAAGTTACTGATGTCTCACATTGTAACATTTTGGTATTCTTTCTAAATTAAATCTGATATTAATCTCTGAAAACTATATGACCACGTTTTGCTACAGTCTTAGAAGCACTTTTACATTATTAAATCACGCACTGTATTGTCATGATTATTGGTTTGCCCCACAGGGAAAAACTCTATTCCATTTGCCTAAAAGGCTAATTTGCATTCATGTACCTGTTGATAAGTTCTAGTTTGAAGTCAGAAACTAAAGTGAATTACAGTAGCAACGGTATTGCAAGATTGGAATCTAGGCTTTCTTAGAAAAAAGCTCTCTGGAGAAAAGTTGGTCCCAGAAAAATTTTTGTTCTGTATTTTTTTTTGTTTTTTGTTTCTGTTTTTATGGAGATGGTATGTTGCATTTCTATGTCCCAACTGTAATCATGCTTCTTTTGATTTATTTTGCTTTGGTTTCCTGATACAGGGTTTCTCTGGGTAGACTTGGCTGTCCTGGAATTTACTATGTAGATCAGACTGGCTTCAAACACAAAAATCCACCAACCTTTGCTTCCCAAGTGCTGGGATTAAAGGTGTGAGCCATTGCTGTCCAGGACATTTTTTCTTCAGCTGTGGTAGTTTTCAGAACATTTAGGGAATATGAGTTTATCGTCTCATTATAATGGACCATTGTCCAGTTTTAGTGGTAGACATAACCAGCAGAGTATAGAGTTAATTTACATTTATGGTAGTGGTTGATCTAGCTACTACGATTCCATAGTAATCTGATGTTATCTGATATATTTGAAGAAACAGTAGAGATAACCTGGTAGAAAACCATAGTGGTTACAGTAGAAAAACATGATAGAAAACCAAATAATTAGAGAAAGCTAAGACCAAGTTACATAATTTTAAGGAGATTATTATATGTCTCAGGAGAGATTTTTAACCATTAGTTTAACATTGTAGTTGTTGGCTCTAGAAATACAGCTCAATTTTAAAGAACACTTGCTCTTCTGGCATCAGAACACCGTTTGTACTCCCAGCACTCTGATAATATCACATAATCATGTGTAAATCAATACCATGAATCCCAGTGTTATCACCCGTTTATGTGGGTATCAAGTACATGTGTGGTACTCATAAATATATGCAGGCAAATATTTAGATGCATTAAAAAAATCTTGAGTTAGACAAGTAAGTAGTACTTAGGATTGCTTTTTTTCATTGCATATTTCTTTTTTCAGTCTGATCCTGTCACGGTGCAGAAGCAAGTTTCAAAATTCCATATATTCCTAAGACTTCATATTCCTCCGCCTACTTGGTATTAAGTAATGAAACAGGCAGAAAGTGTCTGATTTTCACCAAATTCTAACCAGTATCAAACATTTGAAATATTACAATAGAGTAGATAGTCATGAAAATATCTCACCAATGCTGATTAAAAGAATTCTTTTATCTTCCCAAATTTAATGTCATGTGCCCTCTGGGTGAAATCCCATTTCATTTTGTTGTTTATTGCAGAAAACTATAGAAATTTTGAGCTTTTAGACTTCACAACTCACAATTAGTTAACTTTACTTCACCACTGTGAGTATAATTGGAATTGAATGAACAGTAAAAATATAAGAACAATTGCTTGAGGTTATAGCTGAAAAATTAAACAACGTGAATCCAATACAATAATTGAAAACTACTTTGATAAAAATAATATAGAGGGAGGTATAATTAAACTCACATTCATATCAGTAGGTATGTAATTTAATTTCTATATCATAGTCTAGTTCCTATATTTATTATTGTAATAATTGTAACTGTATAATGCTCATTAACATATTTTGTTCATTTTCACACATTTTAGGAAGTAATGTACCTCAACCTTAACATATAAATATTCAGTGCATGACTATTATTTGAGGCTATTTACCAAAAGAAAGAAAGAAATGAATAGTATAACTATGGATAGTTAAACATTCTTAATGCACGTTTCTATCTAATATAATTAATTCAAATTTGGAATTCTTTAGTAGTGTAAAATATTTAGAAGATATATTTGAAATAACATTAAGGTACAGTGAATCCTATTTTTTCTATGATTCAGTAAAAGAGAGAGCTCTTTTTCTGTACAAAGATAATCTTTGCATTAATGTTTGAAATTTCATACACTGTAATATCTATTATTTTTCTGCATAGTATTATTTAATTTGTAATGATTTCTTTAAGTGATTTTTAAAAAAAACTTCTTTTTTCCTCTTTCTTTGCAGTTTTGCTTTCTTTTGCCTTTCAATTTGATAATTATTTTATAATATCACTGATTGACTAGTTAAAGTGAATAAAAACCTTGTGTTTGTCATAATTCAGGATTACATATGGTTTTCTTATTTGAATCCTGATATATGTGATATGAGTTATGGTTTTCATTTAGTCTTCTTTTCTCCTGTCTATCTTTTGTTATCTGGTACATATTAATTTTACAGCCTAATGAAAGAGCTTTTACAATTTATGAATTCAATCCAGTATATGCTTTAAGGTAGTAAACAAACTCTGAAGAAATCTCCCACATAGTTTGAGCATCTTAGTGATTCTATCTATATGAACATTTAAGTTGAATTTCAAGCTTTTGCTCTCAGAATTTGCAGCTCCACCACACTTGATGTTATCACACCAGATTTGATAATTTTTTTCATTATGAAGATCATGCTCATAACAGATACTCAACCAAAATTTTTCTATTTCTTCAAACATAATCTGTTAATATTTTTTGTTTAGTCTTCCTCTAGATAATCACAGATAGATGACAGGTGATAGATTGATAGATAGGTAGATAAATGGCAGATAGATGATAGGTAGATGATAAACAGATAAATAGATGATACAGATAGAGGATACATAGAGATATAAGATAGACAATATACAGATTGGTGATGATAGATTAGGTAGATAATGGAATTAGAGAAAGAGATGATAGATGCAGATAGACATAGATAGAAGATAGATGGATGGATAGATAGATAGATAGATAGATGGATAGATAGAGATAGATGATAGATAATGTTACTTAAGTATTCCATATGCAGGTCCCATCATACTAATTTTCTCATATCTGGAAGAACTGTAAAGGAAATTGTAGTAACTTTACATTAAAATTTCTGTCACCATATAAAGGTGACTGATATCTTGAACAGAGCTGTCCAAACATTTGATGAGTAACCAATGATTTTATACTTTACTTGAAGCCATGATAATATTTGAGACTTTATCAACTTGACTATCATAAAAAGTAGGTGTATACAAACTCAATGATGGGTGTCTGTATGATCTGTGTATTTCTCTTACCTAATTAGTAATACACATATGGAAACATGCATGTGTGTACACAGATAGCTAAGAATTTCCAAGATATTTAATTTGTTTTTTATAAATTCATTTCATCCTTAAATTTATATGTATAAATCTTCTTCGTCAAAACATTTTTTAAAGCAATCATAATAAATCTAGTAAAAAAGAACCTCACCTCTGCATATTTCTCATCATCCATTAATACTGTGTCTGAAATAGCATCCATTATATAATTAATTCAAATAGAAACACTTTAATTTTTCATTTGTGTATCTAGTATGTACTGAGTTCATGAAAGGTGTGTGTGTTTGTGTGTGTGTTTGTGTGTGTGTGTATGTGTGTGTATATGTGTGTGTGTTCTGCTTGGTGAAAAGCATAATTTCTAATTTTGAGAAACATTTTTATGAGAGAAACAGAACACTAAAAAGAGCTATTCAGCTAGGCCCTTCCGCAATCCTCCTGGCATGGAATAAAAGGACTGAGTGAAATTCTACAAGTTATTAAACAGATGTTTGGAGAGTATTTGAAGAGAAAGCAATGATCATTAGAAACCAGCATGGGCTCACAAAAATAACTTCTTTTTTGATAGAGGTGCAAGACTGGCAAATTAGTTGAATTTTATGGACTAACTTTCTTGATTTCAGCAAGCTACATTTGAATCCTGTAAGGTTGTTTCACTGATATTCTTGAAAGAAAATGGGAATGTATTAATCATGAGGCAAATCATAATATTAATGAATGATACATAAATATTAATTGTATATATTGTTTTGCTTACAGTTTAAAAGAGTTATTTTTGTGAAACTTATGAGAACTATATTATAAGTCAAAATGCATCAAAAAGTTAATTTGAAAGTGAAATAATCAACAGAAAGCAATTCTTTTTAAACAATTGAAATTACCTTAAATAATACAAAGTTCAGCCAAACATAAATCATTTTAAGCATACAGATATAAAGGCCCTCTTAACTTTGTGAGTATTTTAAAGATACATAAATAAAACCAGACCACAATAATGGAAATTTATACTTCCAATTCATAAATGTTATTTTCTGGTTCTTATAATATGAAGTTATATTGTCACACTAAAACGTACTCCTAAAGGATGCACTTAACCAAAGACATTTTAAGCACAATAACTGTGATAAAATATACTCATTATCAATATTAAAACAAAACTATCCTCGGAAATTGGTCTAATCAAGAAAAAATTGTAAACAGATGGTTTAGTTGTTAGCATGCCTGCCAATGGCAGACAGAAGTTATATGACAATAAAGTCCTTAAACTATGGCTAGAACTATTGAATTACTCAGTATCAGATTGAATTGAGTTAAATCAAATTAAATTAAAATTATATACCCACAAGAAGTTATCACAAGTTTGGACAACAGAAATTGAGAAGATTTTGCTACAAAAAAATGTTCTACTCAACAGATTCCATTTGCTGAACATCTGAGCAAGAGAGGCCGGTTTGTGATAAGACTAGGATTAATTACTCAAGCACAAACAAAACTTAAAGGATTTATATATCAGCTTATAGTTCTAATCAAAGCTTAGAAAAGTTAATATCATGAAATATTGCCCAGATAGATAATGTCAGAGCAGGGACTTCAATTTTTGTTTTCAGACACTAGCACCTAAATATCACAAAGCTCCTCTGCTTCTTTTTCTATGAGGTACTTCTTGATTAGACTTAGATAACACATATTCCCTTGGCAAAGGTATTTGGAAGTATCAGTTCCAAATCTTGGAAAATCTAACATCCTTCCTTCCTTGTTCTCCACTCTTTCTCTCTTTTTTCTCGTCTAAGCACTTTGACATGACACTTACATGTAGTTAATACAACATCCAAAATGAAAACACAAAGTATTTTTTACTTTCAAGTAGCAAAGAGTATTTTTAGACATATCTGAATAGTTTGCACAGAGGGAAAGAGAGACAAATAAATGATTGAAAATCTTCAGAAGAAAGGGAGGTCTAAAAATCAGTAAATCAGAGACTTCTCTGATTAATTACAAACTAGACAGTTAGAAGGTAAATTGTGAGGAAAGGTTGGAGATAGGTAAAAAAAACCCCATCCTTTCATCTTGTGATTGTTCATCTCTAAGAGTGATCATAGTAGTGAGTCGCAAGCCCACAATGTCAGCTGACTGATAAGTACCACTTACGGCCATCCAGTATCATACTAGTGAGCTAGTAGAAACCATTAAAAACCTTAAAAACACATTGAACTTTACAAAATGGTGTGGTCATGCATAACAGTAATGTAACAACTTTCTTATATAGAAGATTTGACAACTGTAAGGTTTATATATCAACAAAGTGGCATTGCAAATATAGAAGTTTTATTTTAACATTTCAATATTCAGTCTCCTCATGTTCATGTTTGTTTAAATATATTATAGTCTGTTCTAGCAGTGAGGGATACACATACATTCAAACAAGATCTGAATCAATTTATTACAAATTTAACTTTACAAAAAATTACAAGTATGAAAAATAGAAATGGGAAAGGCCAAATTGTAATGAAAAGAAGGTGATATCTTGAAGGAAATCAATGAACTTTGTCATTCCTTGTTTGCCAGTAAATTGCTTGCTTACAATATAATCTAAAGGATTTTAATCTCTTGAAAAGTTTGAGTTTCTTAAAAAGTTTGTATAATGTGTTGATAAATGATGTTCTAATGAGAAAATCTGATTCAGACATGACAGTTAGAATTGGGAAGGAAATTCATATTTAAACCAAAGAAATTAATTATATATTGCTGATATTATGGGAAACACTTGATGAAACTTGTTTTCCAAGATTTTTTTTTGTGTATTTTCAGAAGTATATCTCAAGCCTGGACACATAGGACAGCGTTTTACAGGACCTGTGTTAAATTTCCTATTCCTGTATGGTGGTTTACAACCACCTATAACTTTGATTCCTGGAGACGCAGCACACTCTTCTGGACTCTGCTGGCAATCATGTAGCACACAAACATGCATCTATACAGAGACTCACAACTAAGAAATTAAAACAAATACATATGAACATGGGGAAAATGTAATTGTGAGACAGAGAAATTGTCATATCAGTGTACAGTCTCCACTTGGTTATCCATAAAAATGAAATATAAAAGACAGAGTTTCCTTTCATGCTCTGAAAACCAGCATGTCATACAGCAATTTCCTCTGATTTGAAGCAACCTCAGAGTTATAGAGAAGTTTTGTAAGACTAAAAACTTCCAAAAATTTACAAGACTTGGGAAGTTCATAAATTCAATACAATACAGGTCTATCCAAAAGTTTGGACAAGTACTGCCGAAAGGAGAATCTTCAGAGGAGTAACCTTCTACTTGGGTAGAGAGCTTCTATAATGCAGCATTTTTTAGTATTCACTTAAGCTAGGATTTTTTTTTCAGTGATACAGGTGCATAACAGTCATCTCATGCTCTTATAATTAATACCAATAAGCTTATCTGGTTCATCAAGGCATACTTGAATGGAATCATTTTGTTGTTATTTCATCAAGTTCCCAACAAGTGTCATCAGATACGTGTTGATATTTCTTCAGAAAAAGAAGTCATGTAAAACAAAAGTACAAATGGCATCCCTGAAAAGCATATGCATATTATTATGGTCCTACATTATTTTCAATTCACCAAATCAAATCAGTGAAGAAAGGGTTTATTTGACTTATATATCCACAGTTAGAGTCTAAAAAGGAAGTTAAAGCAGGAACCTGGAGTCAGGATCTGAACTAAAATCTAGGAACACATACTGCTTATTGGTTTGTTCTGCCTTCTTTCTGATACCACACAAGACCAAACCTAGTGATCTGATCCACTCATATTGATCATTAGTCAAAAACAAAAAAAAGAAAGAAAGACTGACAGACTTGTCTACAGTAGGCAATTTCCCAACTGAGTCTCGTTTTCCCAGATAAATCTAGTTCATGCAAGCAAACAAACAAAAACCTAACCAAAACAGTGATAGAAGTAGTGACATATACTACATTCATGAAGAGAACCATCCTTTAGAAGAAAAGAATGAATGAGAATTATCAGTGGGTCTCAGTGTTCTACATTCCAGAAAAGACCTCTAAGACGGTCAAGTTTAACAGTGGGAATAAATATCTTAAATCTTACCAAGATCGTTGGTGTTTTCATAGATACTTTGTTTGTTCCCCTTAATTCCAAGCTGCCAAAGCATGGAAAATAACATGATGTTCAATATCAACTGCTACTGTTTTCAGTCTCATAATCTCCCTAAGGCATATCAAGCTTGTACTTATAACAGATCAACTTGTACAAACCATGAAGTCACTATCCTATTCAACCTGTGGCCACATGTGACTGGTATCAGGTACATACTAAATATGTTGACTGTATTTCATTTTCTATCTTAACCATTTTAAACCATCCCATTATATCTTAGTTTGTGGATGAGGACAAGGATAATACTGCTAAGAAAATATGCCTTGTACCCCATATTTTTGCTGCCATGTGACCCTTCTAAATATTATATTTCATGCAGTTTATGGCTTTGTTGTCCCACTTAGAAGACTCAAACTCTGTGTTACTGTTAAGAAAGCTATAGGACAAAAATAAACTATTGTATACATCTGGGTCTAAGACCAGCATAGCTTTTACTGGGGGTGGGGGGAACAGGGTGCTCTCAAAAAGATTACTTCAAGGGAAAGTTATTCTCAATGTCACCATTTGAAAACAGAAGAGACCACTGACCTTCAGATGTGCAAATTTCAATATAAAGTCACATGAATTATGGGAACAAGTAATATGATGTCTGAATAGGAAGGTGATTACAGTAACTGTCTAGCAATTGTCCTGGCAAAGGATTCTAAGGGAAGCTCATAATGAAATTGAATGGAATACAAGAGAGAAAAATGCAAACAATTCAGTGAAATTAGGAAAACAATTCATACCATGAATTCGGAATTCATCAAAGAAGCAAACCAGACAGAAGTCCTCAAAATGAAGAACTCAATAAGCCAAATGAAACCATAATGCAAATCTTCAACAACAGCTAGATTACACAGATGAGCATTGCTGGGTCTTAAAGTCAAGTCCTGTGAACTAAAGTAAACAAGAGAAAAACATTTTAATGGAGAGAGCATTAGAGACTTTGGAGATGGCATTCTTCATATTTAAAGTGTTTCTGAAGGGGAAGAAGAGTAAAGGGAGAAAGCTTATTGAATGGAATAGAGTTGAATTCCCCAATGAAAAGTAAAATAAGGTGATCCATTCATGGGAAGTTTATATTTACTAGATAGATATAATTGGAAAATATTTTCTCTATAGTGGATCATCTGTAAATTATGAAATTCATAAGGCAAAGATATGATGCTTTGTACTGGGCTAGAATAGTACAAGTCACATGTAAGACTACCTTTATTGTTTTCGTAGTGTATTTCCCAGCAGAAACCTAAGAAGACCAGAAGGAATAAACATTTTCACAAATTTACAGAATATTTCAACCAGTAGATGCACTGTGCTAGCTCATGAAATATTCCTAATACACCATATATTAAACCAGAAAACAACCCTTAGAGAATTCATAAAGAAAAAAAGGAGAGAGAGAGAGAAAGAGAGATAGAGATAGAGAGAGAGAGAGAGAGAGAGAGAGGGAGAGAGAGAGAGAGAGAGAGGGAGAGGGAGAGAGAGAGAGAGAGGGAGAGGGAGAGAGAGAGAGAGAGAGACAGAGAGAGAGAGAGACAGAGAAGGAGAGAGAAAGGAGAAGGAGGAGGAGAAGGGGGAGGAGAAGGAGGAGGAGGAAGAGTAGGAGTAGGAGTAGGAGGAGAAGGAGAAAGAGAAGAAGAAGAAGGAGGAGGAGGAGGAAAAGAAGAAGAAGAAGAAGAAGAAGAAGAAGAAGAAGAAGAAGAAGAAGAAG
>NW_021620995.1:2377665-2398640 GCF_004785775.1 Grammomys surdaster
AGAAGAAGAAGAAGAAGAAGAAGAAGAAGAAGAAGAAGAAGAAGAAGGCACCTTTATGATAACATGGATTACATCTGTAAACAGGAAAGAGAAGAAACTTTAGAATACAAGTACATGAAGAACAAACAAAATATTTTTAAATGAACAATTGCTCATCAAAGAAATAAAATTTGAAAATTGCCCAAACAAATGAAAACAAAGAATCAAATGAAAACAAAATTCAATGATATAAGGTTAAATGAAGAGTATCAAGAAAGATCTTTTTCAATAAAAATTACATGCATCAATACAAAGAAAAATTCAAACAGCCAAACAAATATTGTATCATAAGAAACATAAAAGTTAAGTAAGTATTTATTTTGTGAATGCATAAATGAAATTAAGAAAAGTTCAACCAGCGAATGCAAGAGCATCTTCTTTTATTTTAAAAAGCAACAAGACCAGGTAGATGAGTACACATATTGAAGGAGAATGCAGATACAATTACTCGAATGAAGGATTATCAGTAAGTGCAATGAACATCCTTTTGACAGGTATGCTTGTGCACATATGTAATCCCAGTACTTGGGAGGGCTTAAGTGGGAGAATCTCAATGCTACATTCTGCTAGAATTACATAGTGAATTCTAGCTATATGAAAAGTCACATCTGTTTATTATGCCTCAAATACTAAAGGTATCCAATGATTTCACGTATAACATTACTAAGTATAGAAGAACTGTTTTTCAATATAATGAAGGCTATATACAACAGTCTCTTACCCAAAGTGTATGGGGGAAATTTAAGCATTTCCTTTAAGAACTAGGACAAGACATAAATGCCCACCCTCATTGCTGTAACTCAATATAGTATTACAATTTTAACCAGAGTGGTTAGACAATTGAAGGAAATAAAAGGAATACAAATAATAAAGGGGAAAGTCCATAAATAATATTTATATAGCATGTGATTCTATGCATAGAAAATCACAATGAATACTTTAAAAAGAATGGATTGGAAAATTGAAAATTTTCAGAACATAAAATTTCAAAATATAAAATTGACCATGTGAAATCAGTAGATTTTTACAGGCTAATAACAAACTTGATGAGAAAAAATATTACAAAACATTATGTAGCTGTGTAAACTTTCTATAACTAGCAATTTATTTATCCAAGTAATGACCTCTACAGTGAAAATTAAATACATTGATCAAAGAAATTAAAGAACACACACGAAAGTAAAATATCCCATATTGTAAACTGGAAAAATTAATGATTTTAAAATGACACATACTGGCCAAAATTATTCACAGACTCCATAGAATCCTCATCAATATATCTAGGACATTCTTTACAGTACTAGAAACAGCAATCCTAAAATTTTTATAGAAGCACAAAGGAGCTCCAGCAACCAAAGAAACTGATAGCAAAGAGTTAAGCTGGAGGCATTATTATATCTAATTTAAGGATATAACAGGATAACTATGATTAAAAAAAACATGTTACTGATATGTAGAACTATGGAATGAATTCAGATGCCAGGAAAAACAATAATCAATATCTAATAATGGATTAGAATAGTGCAAGTCACCTTTTTAAAAACGACAAGAAAAAAATACACAAGAAATGTCAAAGGCCATGCCTGCCAATAAGAACTGATTTCTTAACAGTGAGAATGTGAATCAGGACTGCAATTAAGAGTAAGAATACTGACAGTCTTTAAAGATCTAAAAATTGCTCCAAAAATTGCTTATCATATACATTAAACTTAAATGTGATACCTATCTTTTTTAGTATAATTTAAAACTTTTTTCATTTTGATTATATTTCTTCCTCTTCCCCCAAGGTTCCAGATTCTTCTACCTTCCTATCCACTCAGGTTTATGTTCCCGACCCTTTCAGAATAAATACAAAAGTCACAGAAACAATAACATCCACAAAATAAAATGAAACCCCCAAGTAAGAATCAAAAAAGAGGTAATTAAAAACAACAACCAAGAAGGCCTCAGTGTGGGTTCCAGACCAGATGCTGTCTAGTACTGAGCCTGCTTGACTACTCTCTGCATGGGTCTTTCGTGTCTGTACTGATTGTGTGCCCTAGCAAGGCAGTGGTTGTTCCTGGGACAGAGGCAGGGATATGGTCACTCAAAGCTTGTATGGCTGGGTGAGAAAGGGGCTGGAGGAGATTTCTCAAATTCAATGTTTGGCTAAAATCATGTCTCACCCAATTATAGCTTGAAAAAGAATCAGTCTGTTGTTCATGGAGGCAGAACTGTACTTATGTGAATACCATCTTTGTAGACCACAGTTCCAAAGCTATGGTGGCCATGATGTATGCAAAAACACATTAAGTACATGCTGTTGTATTGATGTATACATGCACATCAGACTTCAGGGAAGAAAATGAGAATCCAACTTCATACTTCTGTCACACCTAGTTATTGGAGAAGAACAAGACCCACTCACTCACATGATACAGTTTGGCTCTGCTGATGACCCCTTCCATCATAGAATGAACAACAAAAATTGTAGACTGGACACCCAGTTGCACGAGTTCACCGACCATAGTCACTTTCAGACACAGAGTTCCATGAACTGGTTTGTGTGATGATGTCTATGTTGCAAGTACCAGTATAGTCAGAATAACCCCTGCTCTCCTTGTTAAGGTAGAATAATAGCATCAGTAATCACTCAGCACTGGACATGAAATGGCCAGTTAAGCTACAAAAGTGCCTAAAAGCTAAACTCTCTTCAACAGTCACACTAACTTACTAGCATTTTCAGTCCTTATAGAACTCAAATCTTCCTGAGAAGATATTAATTATAGCAGTATTTTTTACTGCTTGATAAAGGAGATGAGAGAATTTGTTTAGCCATCCTTGATGATTCAAAGAGAAAGTTAGATGTAGAATCCAGAACCAAACATGGTAGAAAGTCTTTATAATCCCAGAATTTCAGAATAGAAGTACCTCACCCTGTCCCCCAAAAGACAGCAGGATGAGTCCCAGTCTCCTGAATCCCATTCTGAATTATAACTCAATAGCTTTAAACGATGTGAACCACTCCTGGGAGCCCAGTACTTGAATGCTGAAAAGATGGTTTGAGGCCTGCCTAAACTATTTAGCAAAACCTTTTCTCAACAAAACAAAACAAAACAAAAAACCTTACAAAACAAAACAACAGCAACAACAACAACAACAACAACAAAAACTAAACAGGTCTTCATTCAAATGATTTGAAAAACTTTTTTTTTCTTTTATTGGGGAAAGAAAACATGACTAAAGGGCCAGGATGTTGTCTTGGATCTCAGAACTCTAGCTGCTTTTTCAGTCTGGCTCAAGATAGTCATCTCAACAGGGGTCTACATTACTGGAACCTCTGATCCCTCCTTAGTTTCAGGTTTTTGTGAGAGGTTCAGTGAGACCAACATATAAAGTTGCTGAGTCGGGCAGGTACAAGGGACAGATGTGTATAGCCTGCCCCCTGTATATTAGAATGTCCGTATGACAGAAATGAATGTTATATTGGAATGCTGCAATGTGAAAATGTGACAAGGATTCAAGTCTTTTTTTTAACTGGGGGAATATATATGTATACATACAATCCCTACACTAATTACGGTACCTGGCAACTGCATTGTATTTTTAAGATTTGAAAATGCTGTAAAAAAAAAAAAAAAAAAAAGACCAGGACTTCCATTTCTGAGTGGATGACTTTCTATGAAGTTCAACAATAGCTCAAAATTTCCAAAATTAACATAATACTAAAGGGTGGAAGACAAGAGAGTAATCTGAACTTTGTTATTGAATTTTTAAGTATCTTAAAAAAGAACTTTTCCCCAATACAAGTTTAATTCTGTAAGGAGTTCAACCTCGTAACTTGCAGAGATTGATCAAACATCATTCCGGGATTTTTCACATACTCTTACTCATAAAGAAGCCACCGCCTTTCCATTAAAATGTACATTTTATATCAGCATACATTTGATGCAGAAAATGATTTCATTATGACACTGTCACTCATATTCATAATGTACCTCAATCATATATAAAAAATACAAAAATAAAACTTTTATTTCCCAGAAAGTACCAAAAAAAATAACAGTGAAAATCTATAGAGGTGATTTATTGTGTTGACTAGCCACTCCTGGCCATGAGATCTGCCCTTGAGTGTGATTGGAATTCACAGTAGCACACCATTAGAGGAAATTATTATTCCATTTGTCTGTCAGCATCAGATGCAAATAGCTTTTTGTATAAGGGAGTGGCCAACTCCCTTATACAACAAAAAAGATTTAAAAGGAAGGTCTATAAATATGGAAAAACTACTAGAAAGCGTGGCAAAAATGAGTAAAGACATTAAAATGAATAACCATTGAGGTGGGGTTATTCTTTCGCCAAAACCATAAGAAACTAAAGAAATAAATAACAGATATTATATAAATTTGAAAGTTTGATTTTATATAGTAGAATACTAAAAATGTAGAGAAGTGATGTACAGAATTGGAGAAAATGCTTGTAAATGATCTACCTTAAAAAGGATTGGGAACAAAGACTGAAGTAAAGGCCATCCAGATACTGCCCCACCTAGAGATCCATCCCATCTGCAGACACCAAACTCAGACTCTTGCTGATGCCAAGAAGCACTTGTTGAGAGGAACCTGATATAAATTACCCCTGAGAGACTCTGCCAGAGTCTGGCCAGTACAGATGTGGATGCTTCCAGCCAACCATCAGTCAGAGCATGGGTACCACAATGGAGGAGTTATGAAAAGTATTGAAGGAGCTGAAGGGGTTTTTACCCCATAGGAAGAACAGCAATATGAACCAACCAGACACTGCAGACCTCCCAGAGACTAAACCACCAACCAAAGAGTACACATGGAGGAACCCATGGCTCCAGTTGCATATATAGCCTTATCTGGCATCAATGGGAGTGGATGTCCTTGCTCCTGTGAAGGTTCGATGACCCAGCGTAGGGGCATGCTAGGGCAGTGAGACAAGAGTGGAGTAGGAGGGTGGCAGAGCTCCCTCACAGCAGCAGTGGGGAGTGGGATGAGATGGGATTTGTGGAGGGGAAACCAGGAAGGAGGAATAACATTTTAAATGTAAATAAATAAAATAACCAATTTTCAAAAAGGAAAAATAAAGATTGGTATGCAAGTATTTTGGATATTATAATAAGGTTATGAAAATATAATAAAATGCAAACAAATAAATAACTTAAAAACAGAACATCAAGTGTTATAATTGAAAAATGGGCCAATAATTTGAATAAGACTTCTCAAAGAAAGAAAGAAATAGCCAAGAAAAATATAAAAATTGATATCAATAGAGAAATAGTAAAAAAATTAAATTAATTGAAAGAGTAGTTGTAAAAGCATAAAAAAATGGCAAGTGCTGGGGAGAATGAGTTCCTTCCAGAGGGTATATGAATTAGGACAGTGACCATAAGTAATAATACAGACAATCCTTAAATATATAAAAATAGATTACATGATTCATGTAATTGAACTAACCTACATATATGTAACTATGCAAAAAGAAATGAAATCAGAAGAACAAACAGATACTATTGATCATATGTTTATTTTGATACTACATATTATAGCTAAAGTGTGGAAGCAACTTTACACATTTCATATATGAATATACAAAGAAAATATGATAAAGCTGCACTATTGAATATTAGTACACATAGAGACGAGTGATTTTGTGTTGCTGCAGACACAAATGGATCTACCCCTGTTGCCCAATCACCCGACTGGTCATTAGCCCTATACTTCTGGAGCTAGAGACAAGGAAAGGTTGAGCCTTGCCCACTCAGTTCAGGTCACCAAATGGACAGTGAATTTTCCCTCCTTGTTATAGTTATGGCTGTACCTTTCATTAGTACTTGCCATGGAGAAAGTCCAGGAATATTTTTGTATTTGCACCATGCTCTATGACTTGTGCTTTGCCATAGAAAGGCTGACTACCACCATATCCATTGCATTATCAAAGTCTCCCTATTTCTCATCTTAATAAAGGCAGAGAAATTTTGACTTTGTGGTATTTATGTGAACTAATTCTATTTTGGATCTTCACCTTCAATTCCCATGAACTATAAATCATCTCACAATACACTACTTTTGCTGGTTCCTTTGGTTTTACAAATGTTCCATTGGTAAGGTCTTGCAAAAGACTGTGAAAAAGAAAAAAAATTATAATTATAATAAAAAAACCTGAACAAACAGAAACCTTTCATACTTAACTAAGATCAATTTGTCTGTGGCCCTGGCTTAAAAAGAGAGTAGTTCGCATTCAAATGGCTACAATTGTGACTTTCTTTTTTTTTTTTACAGTTCTATTATTGAGGTTCCCTCTTCCCAGGTGACAAAAACTAAGCAGTACAGGGCATTCATTTGGGGATCTTACAAGGAGAGCCAACTGAATTATATACATCTACAGCTATCTTTATTTCTCTCTCCATGTCTATATCTATGTCTGTATCTATATGCATATCCCCATCTATCTGTCTCTATGTCTATCTATATTTATCTCTATGTAATATCTCTATATCTAATGTAGTGGTATATCTATATATATATTAAATGGTGATATTTTTATCACATAAAAATATAAGTGCTTAAGTAAAACTAACCTGAGTTGAACTGTACTTCCTATGAACAACTTCAAAAAATAATCCATATACCTCATTCTCCTCCAAACTTACTTCCTTCATTTTAAATCAGTAAAGCTGTATTACCCATATGAGAACTGGGAAGAGTTTACCATAAGTAATATACTCAATTTAGTGTTTGAATTATACTTTGTATGCAATTCAATTTACTTGTTATTAGAAGAGAGATAAAAAACTACAGCTACAGAATATAAATAAAAAGAAACATCGACAATCTGTCTTTCAAACTTGAGCTTTATTTATCATATTAACATTTACCATGATACAGAAGAGAAAAGTACTTTAAAAAATTGTTGAGTAGATAAATATACTCAGATATTTCAAGTTAAGCCTACAACATCATATTCTGTACAAACAACATATCTTCTTGTCTCAGGATTTTCAGAACTCTGCCTGTGTAAATTGGTTAGTAGGCATTTATTTTGTAATTTATGATTTTTTCTGTAGAGTTTTCCACATAATACCTGTTGTTCTGATGGAATTTCAAAGTCTTACTCCGTGACAGAAAATGGAAAACTTAACTCAGAGTTTACTTTCAATACATTATGTAGGAAAAATCATTCATTTTACTTGTACCTTTTATTCTATTATGGGGGTTTATAACTACTTCATCCAAACATTGTTGTAAGGTTAGAAGGATTATTTTCTGATTTCTAGATTGGGAAAAAAATCCACAAGGAAGAGATATAATTATTATGATTGTACAGTAAATTATGAACAAATTATGGCTAAAACAATAGTTTTAATAACATAATTGCACTTTTTATTATTCATGGTAAAATATTAGTGAAATAAAATAATTTCTTGCCTTCAAATTCTGATATTCAATGCTTCTGCTAGCATTTATGCGTATGCCGGCCATAATTCAGTAGCTAAAGACAACAAAGGACCTTCCCATTCACACCAGCAGAAACTGACTTTCAAATTAAAGCCACTTCATATATCAAATCTTTTCACAATAGGAATTGATGATCTATTATTTCATTGGGTTTGGGACTTTTGACAAGAGAAGTAAAAAGATCTGTAATTCAGAGAATTAAACTGTGTGAATGATCAAGATTAAATTCTGCACAAAGAAGAGAAAAAAACTAGACCGAAATTCATATTGATATCAGACAAATGTTTTGATGAAGGCTTAGGAAAAAAGAATAGGCACTAATCAAACATACATCATATCATTCATACACGATACACAATGAAACTGGGAACAGATGTGAAGTGCTGATGTTACAGCAGTAATGAATAATAAAGCTATTCAGAGATGACACCCACTTTACCTGATTATTACTGCTTCTTTGTTTGTATGATATACCAGAAAAGTCCACTGGTAAAACACTAAATACATCTTGGTTATTGGATCCACAATCCATTTGTCATCGCAAATGACTGAGTGCGGTAGCTTAAGTCATCTACACAGAGTCCGAATCAGGATGTACCGTGTAGAGAAATAGAGCTAATGACAACAAAAGCTGTGCTGTTGGAGTGATAATAATGAGAATAATACTGAAATCACATAGTGTAAGCGATCTTCTGTAACCTTCTTTGGCTCTCTTTGCTTTTCCTTTTTATCTCCAGAAACACCAACAGCTGTATTCTTCTCCACATTTTTTTTCTTTTATTTATTTATTTATTTATTTATTTTTGAACATGAAATGCTTTTTTATAGCATGTTTTACAAGGGGAGGGGGTAAGAGGGGCCAGGTGGTGGAAAAGTACAAAATCTTCTTGGCCTGTGCCTTGAAACATGTCATGGTCTATAAGGAACTCTGCCTTGAATTATGATCTACCTGCTGTTCTTCAGAAGATATGGTACACTGCTTGAGTTATGGTCTCCCTGCTATTCTTAAGATGATATGGTACACTGCTTTGAGTCTATCTGCAGTTGCTAAGCAGGATCTTGCAGTTGCCAAGCTTCAGAGGACATTGTGCAGGTGGGGAAAGGTAGGGGGTGAGGGTAAGGGCGAGGGTCCTGGCTTCTGGCATCTCCCCCTTCTCTGTTTAGTTAGAGAAGGCATCGTATGATCAATCCCAACTATGTGAATTTTGAATTTGGATGTCTAATTTTGGGGGGTCTTAGACAAGTTCACAACCCCAAAACACTGATGTGAGACGAGTCACATCGATGGTCGAAGGCTTTAGGCTGTCGACGATGGGCAACGTCAAGGGACTCCGATGTGGGTGGAAGGAGGGTGAGAGCCCTGTCTTAGGCCATGTAGGCTGCACCCACTCCCAGCACCACGCACTCCTTTTCGGCTGCATTGGGTGGGCCCCTGGGAAGTGGACCTACAATAATCCCGTCATTGGGCTAACTCACAGCCATCCTAGTCTCTTGTAAATGTTCAAGTTACCAACCATTTGTCAGTTTGGGGTGTAATATTGTCATAAAGGAAGGCTCCCCAATGTTAGCAGCCATATCAAGGGCGGCCTTGGTTTAGGAAAAAGCCAATTTTTGTTGTGGTGATCAAGAGGCCAAGCTCTCTAGCGAGAGAAGTGAGGGCAAAGCCAGGCATACCAGGAACCCTTCTGGAGGGTGTGGAAGTCTAGCGGTCAACCGTAGGGGGAGGCAGGGGAGCTGGCAGCTGTGTCAGTCTCCTGCGGAGTCACTTCTGGATCCTCTTCAATTTTTGGCTGATGGTAATGAACTTCAACCGTCTTCTTGATGGCAGCATCAACCTGGTTCCGTGGATGACAGGTCACCGGCGACGATCTCTGTCTCGCTCAATCTTGATGTCGTGCGCACATCCTCTCAATGAGGGTCCGTCCAGAGGGGTCCATGCCTCGAGCCCCATGTCTGGGTGCACTTGACCCAACCGGCAGGTCCTAGTTATTCGTGGGGGCGAGGAGGACTGCAACCTGCTATTCTTCAGAAGATATGGTACACTGCTTGAGTTATGGTATCCCTGCTATTCTTCAGATGATATGGTACACTGCTTTGAGTCTATCTGCAGTTGCCAAGCAGGATCTTGCAGTTGCCAAGCTTCAGGGAACCTTGTGTAGGTGGGAAAAGGTAGGGGGTGAGGGTAAGGGCGAGGATCCTGACTTCTGGCCCATCTGGATTAGAACTTCTAATAGCAGGCATCACGGGTGATTCATTTTTACCTGGAAAGAAAAAAGAAGGGGATTCTCAGGGAGATTTCTCTTCCCTGGATGTAAATTGTTATTCATCGTATTTATGGTTGGGCCTGGCTTTGTGAGAGTATCTATTTTTTTCATTAATATTTGTGGTAGCCGGTTAGCTGCAAATTGGCTAAGATCCTATTTTAAGCTCTCCACAAAAGAACTTAAATCTCTGTTCAATATTCTCAAGAGAGAGGTAAACCCTAACTTCCTCAACAGTTAATTGACAGAAGAGAGGTAATCTCACAAAAAGTAGAAAAAGCTATTTCCAATCGATATATCATATAGTCTGATTAATTGTCAGTGGTGCTATAAAAGTCCTTTGACAAAAGATTATTAATATAGATTTATATATCCTTAAATAAGATCTTCTCCACATTTTAAAGATAAGAAATCTAACTCAAAAAAAGTTGATTATTCAGTCTCATTTGACTAATATGTAGAAGAGATAGAACTCATGTAGGTAGGTGCTCTGACTCCAAAGCATCTATGCTATAGATCCACAAATAATATGTATGTAATCACAGATGTGTTTTAAATAATTCAAGGCTTGAAAATCATTTAAGGCCTTGGAAGCTATTGTAGGCCAAAATATGAAGACATTTGGAATTTCTCAAACTAGAAATTCTGGACATTTTCAGATAATTTTATTGTGGTGAGAAAATGGCAACATAAGGTTGTATGATTTTTAAAACAAATACCCTGATGCTCACTGTATAATATGATAATATATATATATATATGTGTGTGTGTGTGTGTGTGTGTGTGTGTGTGTGTGTGTATACATACATATATGTGATTTATCATGTTATGAAAAATTCAAAAGTCATAAACAGAATAGAGTTCACAGAAGAAGAGATTTGACATGAAGGCAAGTAATCAGCGTGGAGAGGAGAAGAAGCTCAGTAACAGGTGAGGTTAGCAGTCCAAAGCACTTTAAGATGGAACTAGAGATAAACAGAAACATGTTACAATTTTTGTCTATCAAGTTACTAACTGGAGAATTGTAATTAATATTTTCTTTAGACTTTACACATATTGATTTTACTGTGAAATACATATGTAGAACAGCAACCAACATTTAGTATCTTCCTTTATTACTTTTCACATTTTATTTTTTTGTTTTTTTTTAATTTTAGATAATATCTCTTCACTAAACGTATAGCTCATTGATTGGCTAGACTGGCCAACTAGCCTCTCACAATATTGAGCTCTTGGATCAGTGAGAGACTATCTCTAAAATATAAGGCAGAGAAGGAGTTGAAGAGGTAATTCTGATATCAAAATCTGGTTTCCACACCTAGCCGCACAAGCAAGTGCACACACACACACACACAAACACGTGCACATGCACACGCATACACACACACATACTCATTCACACATACACAGTTCATGAATCTTACCGAATTATAATGTAGTAAATATAGTCATCAACATTCTCCATTTTCAGAATTTTCACATATAATTTCTGATTCATAACAAACTCTGATTCAAATCTTATGGCTATAATTTCTCATGAGATTTCAAATTCAAATGTAAACCAAGCTAAACAAATAAAAAGAATAAGAAAGTCTACCTTTATTATGTCTAGCCTCTTGCTTTCTAATAGCAACAAACTGTGCAATTAGGGAAAACAAAGTCTCCAGACATTTCTCCTTTTATCAATTACAGCCAAGCAAACTAGACTCTCTAGGCTGATCAGAAAGAGCCCGAGATTCAATTTGATTGGCTACTTCACACTTGTGTAGCAAACAGACCCAAGTTGAAATTAGCAGTCTGCCCAAGGGTGGAAAGAAGATACCAGGCCTTTAAGAAAGACTCATATAGACCATCTAAGTATCAGAAATGGATGGAAAGGGAAAGGAAAGATTTTGGGATTCACAGACCATTAGTTCTGAGGGGAAACTAGTTTTCCAGGGAAGTAGTCAAACCACATAAGCTTTGTTTGTATCCAAAGGACTAAACGGAAAAAATCCCCAAGCAATGTAAGGAGAGAAAGTGTTACTGGAGGGAACAACCAATTTTCATACTACATCACACTCACAGTATGCTTAAGCATGAGACAGCACAGTCCCAACCAATAGTATTATTTCCTGCCTCTCATCCACCTTCTACAAACTCTCTTTAAGGTAGCTAGGGACATTTCTAGTTGAATAGTGTGTTATATATCCATCTGCTAGAACAATATCTGACACTCAAGACACACTCATAGGCAGAGTCATAGTGACTTGTCCCCTGAACCTTCACCCAGCCTATACCTGGTTCTGAAGATATCTGTATTTCCCCTGAACACCCACACTCCGTTGTCATTCCCTTCCCCACATTCTGCCTTTCTGTGTTTATAACCCCTGTGTGAATGAATTACGATTTGAGAAAAAATAAATTATAATAAAAAAATATTCAAGGAAAAAAAAAGAAAATTTCTGTTGAGTAAGTGAACAAGTAAGAAAAGATGTGATGTTCTTGTAAAGTTATTGCATCTAATTATTAGATCTCATTAATGTGTTAGTGAAAGCATGAGAAAGCAGAGAAAAAGAGATAAAGTTAAAGGTTTGTAAAAAGAGTTATGTGAGAGGCCAAGTATAATCATTTTCTTCTTGAATTCTCTTGTTTGCTTTTTTTCTTTTTAAAAAACAATGTAATCAGGAAGAGCTATAATAATTTTTTCTTTTCTTTTTATTTTTTACTTTTTTGCTTTTATAGCCCAGATCATAGTATTTCCTTGACAGAAAATTTTATTTGGAGATTTATGATCATTTAAGATCTTGACCTTTTATCTTCTCTCCAAAAGCAAATTGGAGTAAGCTTTGACTTTGCTTGTTATCATTGAAAAAAACTGATTCCAGACAAAACTTTGCTTTTTGTGGCTAATGCAGTTTCTTATTCATGTGTTCATTATGAGTGAACTTGACCATTGCAATAGTTCCCATAATCGCTTCCCTACCGTTAGAACAATTTTTGATGATATCATCCCCATGCTTCACTTACTTAATTAGACCCTAGTGCATCAATGAGTCATTTTAACTCTCTCCTCCAAAGGCTCTTTATGCCCAGGGCTAACCCCTGTCTCTAAGTTTTATGCTCTCTCTTACACAAGGCTGTAGTGTATTAGAATATAGCTTCTTTTTTAGATAATTTCACTGAAGTTTACTGATGGCAGAGTGAATCTGTAGCCATTTTTTTCCTTTATTTTCCTAGTATGAAAGAGATGTGATGTTTACTGAATACTGGAATGTGTGAAGTTATTTACTACACATGTCATATTCATTATTTATTTAACACTGAGCTATTTTTATTATAGATTATTAGTAACAACTCAGTGTAAAATAAAAAAAATGAAAAAAACCCCAAAACCAGAAAACTAAGTTAGTCTTTGTTCCTAGTCCAGAAGTAAAGATTGTTAAAGATGTGTGTGATATGCTTGCATATTGTTTTTCTACTAACATACATAGCATATAAGATTCTGCATTTAATGACTATAAATTCAATTTAAGCTTTTATTTTCTAATGGGCAGACAAATTTTAACTGATAGAATTAAAAGTATAAATTATACGAAAGAAGTGAGGTATCTTATTGCGGAGAGGGAAGAAGGGATAAATAACACAAAAGATACTCAAAATACTTATAATGATTTTATGTTTTATAGCTATCTAAAATTACATATACATACATATACACAGTTTAAATGAAGTAATAACTCTTAGTATGATAATGCTTTGTATATATATATATATATATATATATTATATATATATGATATATAATACACACACACATACACACACACACATATATATATGTATGTGTATATATATATATATATATATATATATATATATATGCCAGTGCAAGTCATGCGAAACCTTTTGCTTTGTATGAATCAGAGAAGTCCAAGAGATTTCAGAAACAATATAGGTTGCTGGAAGTATCATGCACTTTGGACACAGGTCTATGATCATTTGACCTGGATGTGACATGAAAGCCTCCTACTTTGAGGACTAGATTTCATAGTACCAGGAGGGGCAATTCAAACTGCCAAAGGAGGAAAGCAATCAGTATTCCTACCCAGGAGTGATACCTATGAACCACAACAATGACCACCATATCAGGATAATGGTAAAATAGTGCCACTTGTATCTTGGCAGCAACCAATAGCTGTGTGATTAAACTTGAGGACTGCTTAACAGGAGAGAAACCATGCCTGACACAATAAACAGTGTCAAGCATGCATAGCTATGTGTGTTTGTGTAACTAAATCTACATATTTCTTCCTTTAATCTATACAAAAATCAATGCAAATGTGGTCTTTTTAAACTTTTTATTTATTAATCATTTCATTTGTTTGCATTTCAAATGTTATTTCCAGCTGGGTGGTGGTGGCGCACGCCTTTAATCCCAGCACTTGGGAGGCAGAGGCAGGCAGATTTCTGAGTTCGAGGCCAGCCTGGTCTACAAAGTGAGTTCCAGGACAGCCAGGGCTACATAGAGAAACCCTGTCTTGAAAAAAAAAAATCAAACGTTATTTCCATTCCAGGTCTCCTCTCTAAGAACCCCCAACCCATTTCTTCCTCTTTGCCTTTAAGGGGTTAATTCCCCACCCACCCATCTACTCCCACCTCACCTTTCTAGCATCAAGCCTCCACAGGACCAAGTGCCTCATCTTACATTATGTGGCTCAGCCTATTAAGGAAATGAAAGTATAGAATAATAAACATACCTATGTGCAAGATCTTTCAAACTTGTGATAAATCCATGATCTGTTTATTTCTGGAATACCACTCAGATATTCATGCCTAATAGTGTTGGTCAAAAGTTAGTACCATAACTGCCACCAAACTCAAAAGAGCATTATTCTCAGCATGACCGGAATTAAAATCCTTGAATTAAGAAGCTCCATATTATGTTTGCCACAGCTGTCTCTGTTACCTGGCTGAGACCCTCCAAATCAAAGGAAGGGCCAGGAAGATGAATGGAGTGAGCATGCTCAAACAGGTGTCACTAAAACTTGCATTCCACAAGGTCTTTTCTTCCCCATTAACATACAATTTAATTTTTCAGAAATGATTTCTTTGAGGAGTCAAACAAAAGCTTACTTTGAAACCATAGGTTAAGGGTCTCATAAACTATGTGTGAAAAATGTATTCACTCTAGACAACCTTAGAACAGACAATGTGAGAAATCCTCTTCAGGAAGGAAGACCAGTTCCAAATTTATTTTTAAAAGCGTAAGGAGCACAAAGTAAGAGAGCAGATGGTTTGTGGGTTTATTTGCTAGGACACTGTTTTGACAGTGGTACCACTAAAACTTCCTTTGCGATAAATTGGTCAAGCAAAAGGTTAACATCCACATGATGCTGAATAAGACTTTGTAGACAGGATTGTAGTCTCCTCAAAATTAGCCTGTCATTTCTATAAATGATTATTTGTCCCTCTGAGACAGCCTAGTAGTTTTTAACAGTTTATTTGATAGTAATTATGTGGGAAACTTGCACTTACTCTAGAATAAATCATAAGCATAAGACCCTAAATTGAGTAAGTCTGCCAGATAGCCAGTTCCACTTTACTGTTTATAAAGAGCCAGCTTCATTTAAAAGTTTATAAAAGAAATCACTCTATCTCATCATCGTTCTTTTCTTAATATTTATGATTACTTGCCATGATTAAAAAGATCAAGCCATTCTCAAAAATAATCCAGGTTGATAAAGCAAATCCCCAATAACACACTGAAATTGAGAGAGTTCTCCTGTGTATTACTGACTATAAAATAACTTCAAAGAGAAGATACTACAGTAAGTACCTTGCTTTAACGAATACAAGGAAACATGCAAGAGATGACCTGGAAAGATTTTGGAGAATGACACTTAAGGCTGCCCGCATCCTACCTCCAGATTTATTTAATAGAAACAGGGCATTAAAAGAGTGTGTAAAGCAGAATCTATTTTTGATATGACAGATTTAATTAGCCAACACAAATATCATGGCACACTAGCACATTTAACATGACCTTCAATTCTTCCTGAGGGATGTAAGCTAACTATGAAAAACTTTTCTTCTGAACTGACAGCTGCTGGTTGCCCTGTGTATTTACACAATATCTTCATTCTAAAATAGAATTTTCCTTAATTTTGAAGTTATTCTTCTCAGGCCAATGAATCTAAACTTTCATTTGTGATTGTTTCTGCACAGTAACCCAATTTCACTAATAGTCAGGGGAATAAGAATTATCCTAAATCCAAACTAGGAAAGGCCACAGGACAGGAATAGAATGGAAAGCGTTGAGAAAAAGGACTAATACTGATCCTGGATTATCACAAAAGTCATCTAAATATTCTCCAGGTGTCTATGTCGCTTCCAGATGCTCAGACTTCCTTGGCCTGAATCCATTTTTTTTACCTTAAGCACATCTTTATTCATTTAAATTGTTCATTAGTTACTTCCAACTGAGGTGTTGGTGCTGTCTCTTGAGCCTTCTAACCTTGGCTTATAGTCAGTGCTCTTTAACCATGGAGAGAGTAGCTTTTGTTTAAAAAGTCTCAATTTTGTTATGTTTGCTTAACAACAGCTTTCCATCCTTTTCACCTTTTCTTGTAGAACCACTTTCAAGACATCTATGAAAAGTATTTCTATTGCTTATTACATTGGTATTTCCCCCCACTTAATACAGAAATTAATTACTTTTTTCTCTATATATTTCTGAAACCCTCTGATTTTAGGTAATAATATCTTCTGCATGTCGTGAAGTTGTTTCTTTGTAGTTAGGTTTCACTCATGCTGTTTGGTATTCCAAATACATCTTAGTTATGCAGTCCATCCAGGCTCAAGTAAACATCATCTACAGATACTTTGTTGTATTAGTTCCTCTGAGCTACATTGTCAAATGCCATATGATAGATGCTTATCAACCTTAAAACTTTGCTTTTTCAGCATTTTAGAGTCTGCAAGTCTGAAATCAAAGCATTGACAGAATTGATGCAAGTTGAGGGACCACTCATAATGGTGTCCTCATAAGGTGTCAATAGAGAAAAAAGTACCTTTAAAATGGAGCTTTTTAGAGCAACATTGAGCTTCAGCATCCTGCAAGGCTGAGTTCATGTATTCATCCCCATTTTTCCAACTTAAGTGATTAGTTTTGGGAACCTGTGAAGAGAAGATGGTTAATCAATGTATCAATACCAGGGAAATAATAAACAAAAAAGGTCTCATGACCCCAAATGCTTCTGGAGATCAACACAACTTTTGAATTTAACTGGTGAATAAGTTGGCACAGAGAGTAAAATCTATGTGTAATTAGACAGTGATGATAAAATAATTAATTTTAAAAATGTGGTTGACTACTTCTTCACTTCTGGTGATTAAAATTTGATCTTTTCATTGCTAAATGAACTGATTCTTACAATCAATCACTTCTGCTCCAGGGTACAGTTTCACTGTCCTGGATAAATGCTCTCATTTGGGCAGGAATCTGAACTGTGAGGTAGAGTTCCCCCTGGAATCCAAGGTGACTGTAAGTTTAGAACAATAATTTATCTCTGTGCCATTAGCCAGAAGACAGACAGATCTAAATGAAAGCGGAGATACAAGGCTTTCATCCTCTTTAGTTACTTTGTGAGCACAAATCAAGAGTCAATGCTTTTTAGAGAAAGCATCCTGTAAGTGCCCATTTCAATCCCTTATGTTGAACGTTTTTCATTTTCAAGAAATGAGTTGATTCATTGACTTCATAGGTTCATTGGCCCAATGGTAACCTGTTAGATAAAAGGGTCAGAGGTTGTAATGGATGAGGAGTATAAGTTGTAAAAGAGAGTTATTTACACCTGAAAGTAGAAGTTTCACTGTGAAGCATAGTATAAGAAAAAGCCAAAGTCTGAGGACAAACTAATTATGATTTAAGGAAGAAATCATCTTTTTTAATTGATTATTTTATTTATTTATATTCCAAATGTTGCGCTTTTCCTGGTCCCCACTCTCTGAGTTTTTCACCCATACCACCAACCCTTTGATTCTGAAGGGTGGTCCACAACCCACTCAACCACACGCACCTAACCCTGCTAGCAGCTCTCTTCCCTGGGGCATGATGATTCTACAACATTAAGAGCATCCTTTCCCTCTGAGGCCAAATGGTGCAGTTCTCTGCTACATCTATAGCAGAGCTACTGACTGGCCCATGCTCTTTGGTTGGTGGCTTAGCCTCTGGGAGCTCTAAGGGGTATGAGTTAGTTGATAGTGTTGTTCTTCCTATGGGGTTGCAATCCACTTCACACCCTTCTATCCTTCTATCCTTCTATCCTTCTATCTAACTCTTCCATAGGGGCTTCAGACATCAGTCCGATGGTTGACTGTAAGTATCTGTATCTGTATTAGTCAGCTGCTTATAGAGTCTCTCAGGAAAGCCACAATAGGCTCCTGTCTGCAAGGACAACATGTCATATGTAGTAGTGTCAGGGTTTAGTTCCTTTGCATGGAATGGATCCGAAGTTGGGCCAGTCACTGAATAGCCTTTCCTTCAGTCTCTACTCCAATACTGTCAGTATCGTTCCTATTTAAGATAATACAAGGAGAAAAATGGGGCTTTAGTTAATTTTAATAAGCTAAACTATGTGATTCCAGTTTTATTCTTGTCTTTAAAACAGGGTCTCATCAAGTAGTGGAAAATGGACCCATTTCATGCCCCACCAGGTTGGGCTGTGCAAGTGCTAAGATTCAGAGCATGTACCACTATGGACTGGCCATAAAACTGGGTTTTGACTCTTATAATTGCATCCTTATGTTTAAACCATTATTTCAGAACCATTATTTATCAAACAGTGGATTCTCTCCCACCTTTGAGATGACATATTTCCCTATTTGTAGTTAAAATATAAGTAAAAGATGTCTAAAACTCAGCATGCACATACACACACACACACACACACATCTGTAGGAGAAGCTAAGGTGGGAGGAGTAAGGAGAGGAAGAGGAGAAGGGAGAGGAGGAGCTGGGGAGAGGGAGGAGAGAGAGGAATATGGAAGTGGACGTGTGCATGTCTCCACCAGTCAAAGGTAGTTGATATATCTAGGTTGGCTATTGGGTTACACCTTTAATTGTATGAGCATCTTGTTATTTAGCATTACCAAACATATAAAGCCTTGGGATAATCTAAACATTAGAGTCTCATTTGTACTGAGCTCACGTGGATAGCTGGATGGTCTGGGCTCAGCCAAGCATTGTGGAGACAGCATGATAGATTGGCAGAACCATCTTCCATGCTGGCATCTTGTGGGTGGCAGGGCTGATGTCTCTCACTGCCTGAGTGGATGGCCCAAGCTGAGCAGTGGCAGTATGGCTGCAGCTGCTTCTGACTGCAGAACTAGGCTAGTCAGGAACATGGTGGCTGATTAAGAAAAGCCAGATTGAATGCCGCCAAATTTAAATATCTTTTGCAATACACACCCACCACCACCAACAACAACAAATAAATAAATAAATAAATAAATAAATAAATAACAAACGAAAATGCCACTATCACCACGCCCAACAATGACCCCCATGCCCACCCCTTTTCTCAACTGTAACTAAGTAAGAAGTATAGGAGTCCCTTAGGGTATGCCTTCTAAGGTCCATTCCTAAGCTTAGTTTTCTATGTTCATTAGGTAATATTTAGCACTGTAAAATGCTTGCCAGGTAAGTTCATTAAAAGTTATTTTTGGCAGGATATCAAGAAACAACAGTTACAAAACTTTCAAGAAAAAAATTCAAAACACACCAAGAGCAAATATTTAATGAAATACTAGTTTCAATATAAAGACTCATTAGAGTCATTTTTCATGTGTTTGTATACGTGTTAGAGGAAGATCAAAACCAGGCAAGATGAAAAGAATAGTGATAATTAGAATTTTGTTGAAAGATTAGCAATTGACAGAACTGTCCAGTTATTTTAATTGTTTATACCATTTTAAGGTAATAATCATGATTGACAGCATTATCTCTGAACTACCACGTTGCTATAACACAGCTTAAAAGTCATTTGTTTATAGGTAAAATTATATAATTTATCAAAAATTGGCAAGCTTTTCAGATAAGTCTCCACTTAATTTTGACTTTTAACAATAATTATTTTTTTATAAAGTAGGAAAATTTAAGGTTGTCCTCCTCAAATGATGAATACAATTATATTACTTTTCTTTTAGAGGAAATTCTGGGAGTGCCTAGTATTTGGCATATCTATTTATCTTTGTTTAAAGAAACCAACCAGAACCCCTAGAGCCCCTAGGGACTAAACCACCAACCAAAAAATACATATGGGGGTACCCATGGCTCCAGCTACATATGTGGGAGAGAATGGACTTTTGTGGTATCAATGGGAGAGGAGTCACTTGGTCCTGTAAGGCTTAATGCCCCAGAATAGGGGAATGGTACAGTGGTGATGAGATCGGAGTGGATGAGTGGGTGGGTGAGGGAGCACCCTCATACAAGCAGGGGGAAGGGGTGGAGTAGGGGGTTTCAGAGGGGAAATTTGGAAGGGGGATATCATTTAAAATGTAAATAAATAAAATATCCATTAAAATTTAGAAAAAATCAATTGGAATTTCAAGAAAAAGAGATTTCTCATATGATCACTTTAGCTCTGATATTCTAGATTTTTTATGTAATTGAGGAATATAAATAAATTTAATATACAAAGAAGTCTGCAGCAACTGGTTTCATAAAAGTTCTTTATGTACAAATGTAGATTTTACTGTTGACATTATACATTTTAGGAAATGTGATAATGCCCACAAATAGACCTATTTTCTACTAGACAAGTATATTTAGCATATAATAACAAAATTATTAATTGTTCAAGATAAATAGATACCGACCAGGTTTTAAATAGAAGAATATACTATAAACTATAAACTTCCCCAGGTAAAGTTTAAGGGTGTGATGCTTCATATTATTACATAAAGATGCATGAGGTAATACACATCCAACATTATAATGGTTGTTTATTAAGGAATTATTTTAAAGTATAATATCAATAGACACTTTGATGCCTCTTAACATCCTCAAGACTCAATTTTGTAAATGGTCAAAAAGCCTAACAAAATCAGCAAGAAACACAAAATGAGAATATTATTGTAACTTGCTATGCCGTGTTTGGTTGATATCTCTAGAAAGACTGCCTTTTTCTTAGGAGAAACTGAGAAATGGATCTGGAGGAGAGGGAAAGTGGGAA
>NW_021620995.1:2398650-2533959 GCF_004785775.1 Grammomys surdaster
ACACACACATACACACATATATATGTATAACTACATATATATTATACATATATATTACATATATTATACGTATACATATGATATACATATATGCATACATATATGCATTTATATGCTATAACAAAGTAGGTATATAGTTTTTTCTCCTGCAAAGCTTACAAAGAACAAAATAATTTTTTATAACAACTACTTTTTATGTTATATTCAACACAAAAACTTACGTTCTAGATTTATATTACTGCATTCAGTTTTGACCTTAGAAAATTCTTTAGCTAAAATTACATTTTGAAATACCTTTCATAAAATTATGAATGGAAAACAAACCATTTTTTATAAATTTATTGAGAATTTCATGCATTATAAGCACATTCATCTATCTCCCCAGTTCTCCTCATTACCATCGTATCCAGTTCTTCTTATTGATTGTAGTCTCCTAAAATGGAAATGCAGCTTAATATTTTTAATTTTCTGTATCTAGAAGTGGTAGTTTTAAATTAAAATTTTAACTCTTAAAAATACAAATGTCCAAAAATAAAAAGCCATCTTGAGCTCATTTATTTTAAATTAGACATTTGTTAACATGCTATTGCTGAGAATTCCAGGTAAATTGTAGAAGAGAATTGAGTCTTCTTTATATTTAGGGAAAAATAGAACAGATTAAGATAATCTGTCCATGTGACTCCTTCTGCAAACCTATTTAAGGAGACAACAAAGGCTGTGTTTTATAAAGGTCTGCTCTATTTTTCCTTTACTCACATATTTTAAAGTTAACTGTTATATCTCTATGTTTTACAATGGTGGCTAAAAAGGCAAGAAAAGCTAGTTCTTTTTTTTTAATAATAGGCAATAGTGTGAACAGATAAAATACCTAGGTAATAACCCATATGCTTTAATTTTAACTTTATAGGATGAAAATTCATCCCTAATCAATTTTTTTCGGGCTTAAGTCAGGCTGGCCAAGAATAGCACTTTGACTGCCTGATGAGTTAGAAAACAAAATGAAGTGACCATTAATTTATCTATATTTTTCTACCAAAGTACAGAGAAGAAAGACATAAAATAATGCAAAGATGAAAGTCGTTATCTTAGTGAGTATCTAGCTGTTGAGTGAGACTTGAGTACTTTTAAACAAAGCATCTTCTTGGAATGTTTAATACACACAACAGTTTATTTTTGAGGTCACTTATCTGCCCATACCACTGCAAAGGTGATTTTGTTTACATATGTGAATTTTGAGGATATGATGTAGGTAATATAAAAAATAGGACAACGGATATATATTATCTGAGATTTATTTTAGTTACTACCTACATACTATTTCAGTTCACAGTGTTGCCTCTTTTGAAAAAAACAAGCATTTTTTAACCTATCTTTGTGAAGTATGGAAACATAACAGTAAATTTTAAAATTTCTTTCATTAATTTATTATATATTCGCTTTGCATCTCAGCACCAACCTCTTCTCTTCCCAGTCTTCCCACCACTCCCCACCCACACAGCTTCTGCCGCCACTTCTTACTACCCTTCTCAGAGGAGAATGGGGAGGCCTGCCCCTGTATATCACCCCAGCCAGTAACATCAAGTCATGGCAGGACTAGGCACATCCTCTCCCATTGAGGTCAGAAAATGTGGCCCAATTAGGAGACCCTCAAGAAGACCAAGCTACACATCTTCTACATATGTGTATAGAGTTGGGAGGATTAGCTACAACACATGTATGCTCTTTGGTTGGTGGTTCATTGCCTGGGAGGACCCAAGGGTACAGCTGGTTTTCCTGTGGAGTCCATATCCTCTTCAGAACCTCAATCCTTCTTCCATAAGATAAGACTCCCTAAACTACATCTAATGTTTTACTGTGGATCTTTGCATGTTTCCATCTGCTGCTAGATGGAGCCTCTCAGAGACCAGTTATGCTAGGATAACTGCATAGCACAACAGAGTATTGTTAATAGTCTGAAGGATTGGTTCTTATCCACAGGATGAGTCTCAATTTCCGATAGTCACTGGTTGACCATTCTCTCCATCTCTGCTCCGTATTTGTCCCTGTATTTCTTTCAGACAGGACTATCAAAAGTTTCATGGATGGGTTGGTGTCCTTATCATTCTACTGGAGATGCTGCTTGGCTACAGGATAGGATCTCTTTCGGGTTCTATATAATCATCATTATGTGTCTCTGCTAAGGCCAGACACATTGACTCCTGTGAGCATAACATAACAGTTAATTTTATAACATAACAATTAACCTTAAATTAATTAATTAATTATTCTAAAATAGTTAATGTTGAGTTAGGTGACTCCTGATTGCCTTTTGTTCCTCTATGTCTTCTCCTTGGTGTAAGCCACTCTTGTTTTCGTAAGCCAACAACCAAATATTATTCTATGTATCAGGCATCTAGTGAAATGCTACAAAACTTTGACTATGTACTGTGGGTTGAATCATCTTCCTCAAGATTTTTGCTTGGTATATTTTTCTAGGTTCAAATACATGAAACAATAAAATAATTTAGATCATCTCACAATGAGAATGAATGTTTTAGAACAAACATATGGTTAACAAATATAGGGAATAACTACTACCTGCTGACCATTGAAATATTCTAGAGACTAAAAAAACACTTATGAATATTTATTTCCAATTTTAACAATGATAAAATCAAAATCTAGAGTGGTAGTTCATTAACCTGCTCAAATCCATACAGATACAAATAAATAAAATAAAATAAAATAAAAGTTCAAATTAAAAAATTAAAGTTTTAAAAATCAACATACTGCCTTTAAGTTATTGTATTTCTCATAGATAACTAAGTAAATCATGTTTAAGTCATATGACATATACGTATGTACAATTATTTTAAAAACTTAAGTTTCTAAGTGATTATATATTTTATAATTATATTACAAATATAATATATACTTTATATATTATATATATTTAATATAAAATATTATATATTTTGAAAATAGTCTTCTGAAGTACAGTTAATCTATTTAAGCTCTGGACACTCTAGAGGTAGAACATTTTGTATAACAAAACAGGCTACTCTGAATCCACAGCAATCTATCTGCGTCTACTGCTTGAGTTATGGGATTAAAGTCATATGTCCCCACATTCATCCTAATTGTAAAGGAAACAGAAATTGTACATCAAGTTGATAACAAGCAATCATAGCAAAATTCAAAATATATAGCTAGATCTATGCCTATAGAAACAAAACTAATAAAACCTAATTCTGTTGTTTTCCTTCTCATGGTGCCAAATTAAACAAAGGAAAATCTTCTTATTCAGAAACAGCTATACTCTGGTTTTGACTACATCTGTTGCTATTTCTTATTTCTGTGTCATTCACTAATAGTACCATAATCTCTATTACCATGTACAAGTCTTCCAGTTTCTCCTCAGTTCAGCATTATAAAGTATCTCTTCTCTATTTAAACACACAAACACACACACACACACACACACACACACACCATTATATTAAGAATGCTAGTCAGCTAAATGGACCTTACAAACCATTCATTACTCTTAAGAATTATTAGGAAAAAGTTTGAATATGTTATTCACAGTTTCAGTGTGAGGGCTCCTATGTGCACAATGACATCAGTAAAGAATGAACACTTCTCAAGTTAAACATGATCTTAAGAAGTCTTTCTCTCAATGCAGTGATTATCAAAAATCTGACAAAACTATCAAAAGAATAAAATATCAGCTCACCTGAAGTCCCATGGGCTTGCATAGCTTGAGATCTCCTTGCCTACACACTGGCATCATAAGAATTTTGTTAATTTTTGAACTCTATTATAATACAAAGACAGGTGGATTCTAGTGACAGAATGCTTACTAAGTCTTGCCTCAAAACAGAAAGTTCAAGAGTGCTAGGATATATTTCAGTGATCTCATACCTTCTTAAAGTGTATGTGAGGTGTTGGTTCAACTCCCTGTATTGTAAGAAACACAGAAGAAGTAGAATGCAGCAGATCACAGACAAGATATATTGAATATGTGGATGAACTTTATTGAAAGCCTGAAAAAAGTGACTGTAAAATAATTTCACATGCTTCAAGAGCTGAACTGTACTGTCTTGTGCTGAACATGGTGGCATTACTCCAGTATCAGCATGAAACTTTCCTTATGACATGTGACTCATTCCTATCAAGTTCCAACAGTAGAGGCAAGATACATACATACACCGAGAAAATTCACTGCAACTGTGGGAAATCTCGTTCAACCATGACACTTTGGAAATGAATGCTCTACCTGGTTCCGTGCTTTGAAAATTTGGCTGAGTGCTATTTACATTTTTACATCTAGCTTTGGGTCATTAAATCACTTAGGACACTGTAGCTAAGAGATTAATGTGCAAAGTTCAAGATAAATTCAGACTCTAATATTTTATTATCTCTTCATTATAACTGCCCTCAAATCATCTTTCTAATAAATACACACATACACAGAAATGTACACACACAGTTACACTCCCATGCATGCATGTACACACAAAAATATGTAAAGTACCTTTCATTCTCCTGATGTATATTATATGTACATATGTGTATGTGTAATATATATATATATATATATATATATATATATATATATATAATTGTGGGACACACACACATATACATACATATGTATCTGTGACACTTGCTTTGCCTTTGAATAGACCTAAAACACTTTGAATCAAATATATACTCTTTTTTTCCTCTACAGTTTCTCCATCTCTACATTTCCCATTTAGTTCTTCCCCTTTTATTGGGTAATGGGATTTTGAACAGAAAACTTCAAAATAATGTTAATTGAGATACACAAGTATATCACAGTTCTTCTGGTACTAGCATGCTTTTGTAAGTTGCTGAAATCTAACTCTAGGTAAACCAGACTGTCTCTGGTGCTCTGTGAACATGAGTTTGTCTTTACTGGTTTGCTTTAGACAGAATAAACCATAACACATATGTCCTAGAAACATTTAAATACACTTGCAAATTAGACACACTTAAGATTCCTTTAACACTCTTAAAAATATTGAAATGTTTATAAAAATGTTTCATTTTAAAAGTCAAAGTTATTTATAAAAATTATACACACACACACATACATATATATATATATATATATATATATATATATATATATATATATATAATTTATAAATCCACACAAAGTGTTTTTTCAACCTGAAATTTTAGGAAATATATGAGTAATATATATATATGTTTGTACATATTTAGGCTATAGCAACTCTTTTATAGAGTATGTCACTATTATAATGTCAAGTGATTTAAGGTTGTTTAAATGAACATTGTAATGAGTTGTTTTTACTTGATCTTTCCACATTTTATAAGTAATCTTAAAAGCAGAATTTCATTAAAATTTTGATACTGGTCCTACTACAAATGACTCTACATTATTATAATTTTAAAATCTGTAATGAGGAAAATATTGTCTCGAAAGTTGCTGAGGCACCAGGTAAGAGCAAATTAAATATTGCAAATGGAATATATTCTCTATATAATTTTCACATTGAAATATATCAATATTTCAAACCAAGGAATCTTTTACAAACGTGTAATTCTTTGCTTCCATTCAGTATATACATCTTTCATAAATATTTTATAAGAAAATACATAAAAAATATGGTGCCTGTATAACTTATTTATGTTTTTCTAAATTTAAAATAATATAAAAATCATATATATATAATCAAATATATGTAATCAAATATATATATAATGAAATATATGTAATCACATATATATATATATATATATATATATATATATATATATATATATATATCATCAGGTTTGTCTATTTTCATAGAAAATGTAAGTTTATCCAATTAAAAGACACAGATTGTATTAATAGATTGTTCCCACAAATCGAGGTGATCCAAATAATATTAAGGATGTTCCAAATTAGGTTTCGTGTTCCACCTGAAATATCATAATTTAATTCACTGTGCACTCCTTTCCTCTTATAGGAATTCCAGCATCCTCCGGTTTGTTTGCAAGATTATTTCAGTGGGTGAAATACTCTGAAGTTTTAAAACTTTTGTTTTCAGTGCTCTATTTTTGGAAAAGATCTGGTGACATCTTTATAATTAACCTATTTCTGCCTAGTCTCCCTTCACCCCTATATTACATGAATCAAAATGTTAATAATAGAGAAGTTTGAATTATCTTACCACAAAGAACTGATAAATGTCTGTCTTAAATATTCTCATACATATTTATGGCTGCCTTGTGCCCCACAAATACATAATTATTTTCAAGATAATATGCTTAATTATTCTTTGAAGCATTTAGACATTTGTATAATATTTCCCTATTACATCTCTCTCACTTCTTCCCTTGTGGTTCTTGCAGGCCCCAAATGCCCCCTTCCACATATATGCACACTATATGCATATGGCTAAGGTGCCATCTATAAAAACAAGAGCAATTTCCTAGGGCCTACACCCTTAAAGAAGATGACTTTTGATCCCCTCAGCAAATAAAGATGATTAGAAATACACCTTAAAAATACAACTAAGTTGCATAACATTTATACATTTGACAACTCAAATTTGTCCGTTACTGGTAGACAGACAGAGTGATTTTTAGATTTTGTTACCAAAGACAGAGCTAAGTACTGAACATGCTTCCAGGATTTCAAAGATGATCCCTGCTTCTGTGCATTGTCCTCAAACTTAACCAGTCATCTTTGATATTGACCCAGGCTTAGATTTTGCAAACAAGTTACCATGAACAGTAGCTTTTTGCTAAAAATGGAGTTAGCTTCTTCTGCCGTACTCTTCTGAGATATTTTCTATTGCTGTGGGAGATGCATGTTCAATTAGCAGCACTCTCTGATATAAAATTTAAATGAAATGCAGACAGTGGTAAACTGTATCTCCTTTGGAAAAGCTCTGTAGATAAAACACAATTATCATGCTTCTCTCAAAGAAAGCTTCCAAAGTCAGTAAACAAGCTTGTTACACCTTGGCCTTTGCAGTGTGCTCGAAGGACTTGAATCCTTCAGGTCCTTGTTCACAAGAAGCCTGAAAATAATGCAAGTATGTAAGAAATAAAAGATGCAGTCTTTTCATAGAGTATATAGTCAGTGCTGTTAGTTATAGTTCTGTCTAAAAGCTATTCTTAAAACAAATAGTAGTCACCTGGATTTGATTACTTCATGTTATCTTACTTTTCTTCTCCTTTAGTTTTTTGGAATTATTTCGGCAGAATATATATATGTAAAGCTCTTTTTTTTTTTTTTGGACAGAGAATCCTTTGTATCAAATTTTTTCAACTTCCATATCTCAAATACAAAACTCCTTGAGCTTTTCTTATGTATGTTCCTTGTAATGTTTGGAGTACTTGTCTTAAATAGCAGTTCTAAAATATACAGGTATGTTACATTTTGACTGATTTTGACTATTAATATAATAAAAAGAAAAATTCCTAAGGATATGTCCCATGATTTCACATCAACACCTGGAATATTTGCATGCATTAAATTCTCAAATGGTTATTCAAACATTTCCCATATATTTAGTTTAGTCTTAATAATATTATGTTATACACGTGGTAACTCTCTGGAGACTATAGAACAAATGTGTTTTAAAAGCATGTAACAGAAAGGTTAAATTTTAATTAGAGTCAAGTACAAGTAGTGTCTAAGTATTTGAGGAAACTCTGAAAAGTAATACCCTCCTGGGAATAAGAACAATAAGAATATATATGCACAACCTCGTGAGCTCAGATAGGCACTGTTCCTATCATCTAGATGCTGTTATATTTTTGCATAATTATTCACTATTGCAGCCTCCTGGGAACTCAGATGATTTATTCCATTTTCAAATTCTGTTGTCATAAATGGAGATATGCTTACAACATGAGCATCTCTGTATGTCCATTCTTATGGCGACAGTCCTGACCGTATTCTTTGTTCAGAACATTTGAGATAAAGATATAGTGCCAGTAGCTATACTATACACTATTTTCAAAATAGGTACATAATAGATATAAATAATAGGCATGGACACAAAAATAATTTAAAACTATTTACTTCAACACAATTTTAATAAATTTATCACTTGCAAATGATAAAAATTGTGTTGGCAATATGATTATTTATTAGGAAATATTTCACCACATGATGATTATATTTTAATATAATGTGAGTCTGCTTTGAAACTTATTTTGAAATAATAGGAGTTTAGCTTGAGAAAATAGTATGGCAATGCAAAACTAATAAATTTTAATTCATATTCATGATGCTTTAATTCAAATAAAACTTCAGGACACTTTATTTGCATTTTGTCATCATGTACGTTAATTCTCCCTTTGAACAAATAAGAAGGTGGTAAAAATTTCATAGTATATTTTCAAACAATGATTCTTAAAAACATAATAAAGTACTTTATGGAGAACTTAAAGTTTCATATTAATTTTGAGTTAACTATCTAAAGGTTTTCTGACCTATATTATGAACAATATATACATGTATATATATTTTTTTTTCTTCACACTTCTCACTCTTGCAAACACTTGTAACTTTGGAGGTTTTACATTTTTGTGAATAGTTATTATTGTAAGGATTAGTGTACATGTACAGGAACTTATCTTGTAATATATATATATATGTATATATGTACATATCTTGTAATATGTATATATATGTATATATATATCACATTTGTATATGAATTGACTTAATTCCACTAAACTGCCCAGAATCATTAAACAAAAACTTCATACATAAGAGGAATAGACCATCTGGATCAGATGATGGAGCTATGCCCAGGTATAGGAGCAATCTTTGCTTATATCATTGAACTAGAAAAATCCATGTGTTATTGATGCTTGAATCAATACATGTATATATTGTTCATAATATAGGTCAAATAACCTTTAGATAGTTAACTCAAAATTAATATGAAACTTTAAGTTCTCCATAAAGTACTCAAAAAAATCATGCAACTCTTAAGATTCAATTGATTAAAACACCAGCAAGACATCTCATACAAATTTCATGATGTGAAACTTTGTCACTACTCATTGGAAAAAGACTATGTTAGAACTATGACAAAATGAGAAGTTGTGGTGTTGTCAAGAGCACTGGGAAATAAGTGATTATTCATTGTTTCTTCAAGCACGGATGCTCAGCATCCTTTCTCTATCGTTACTGTGCCTCATTAGTATGTGTTTACATCATTATTGGTCTCAAAATGAAATTTCCTCCAAGGATAACGACTATTAAGAGCAGGATTTTGCAAAGGACATAGAATTATATATTATTAATTCTCTTTTATCAAAAGAAAAAGGGATATCACAGAAAATTAAAATGAAGAAAATTATTCAATAAGAAAGTAGAAAAGTTTTCTGAGTCAGATCAAGAGAATAAGAAATATATCTTTTATCTTTTATTCTGCTCCATGAATTCATGTTGAAGTGTCTTGAAGTATGACATGGTTAAATTTGTACAAAGAATGGCCATAGGTAATGACTCAAAAGAACATCATTTGTCATTATCTAAGAACTTTTCTGACCCCAATTTAATAACTAAAAAAGCATGACAATAGCCTGTACTCATTTCATTTTGACCCTGAGAGTTTTGTGCTGGTTTTATGTACAAGAGTATGACCTAATGGCCTTCTTAGGTCAAGAACATTGTTTGGGCTTTTTAACAAACTAATCACACTATATCTAGATGCCAATATAAATGATCCGCACTCTATTTTTTGTGTCAGAGCATAGGACATTAATTTTTCTAATTCTCAATATCACAATTTACGAGAATATTATATTTAGGATGGATTATTTAAGGATTTTGTAGTGTATTTTTCTAGGTACCCACATAGTCATGTCTTGGTTCAGTTCATCAAATGTCTGTATAACTAGGAACTATTTACTGGTTTCTCACAGAACTTGTTTCATTAACTGATGAGTAAGCATACTTCCATTAGCAATATATTATAAGAAATAGAACTACACAATTCAAAGATGTGATTACCAGAGAATGTGACTGACCATTTCATTCTTTAAAAACCCAAAGCTTCTTTGGGAGGAATCTGAGAAAGAACAGATTATTATTTACAGACATGGAGTTATACATTGAGCCTATGTTTTCTTCAACTTGTCTACTCTAGAGTGGAATGTTAGAGTTAACATCTGATTAAAGTTATCTTTTTCTCATTTTTTAAAATATATTTTCCCTATACACAATGATTGTTTCCCATTATATATTTATATTACGTTCATTGATTTTAGATATTTTTGTCTTCTTTCTGTTTCCCCTCCGCCTCTGCAAAGCTAAATGGCATAACAAATAGTATCCATATAGAATGTATTAATGACATATAACTTTGTTAAATTAAGAATATGAATGATACCCACAGTCTCATATCCTGGAAACTTTTTTTATTGGATATTTTATTTATTTATATTTAAGATGCTATCCCCTTTCTCTATTCCCCTAGAAAACTTCTATCTTATCCCGTCTCCTCCTTTTTGCTTTTGTACCACTTTAATTACATGCAAGCATTAAGGGCAGTTCTAGGTTAAGGAACTAGCAATACAATAAATGCAAATAGCTTAATTGCCATCAAATCACCTTCTAAAAAGTGATTAAAACCTGAGGTCTAAGGGATAACCACTGGATTAAACTACCTGTGGATTCATAATATATTAGCTTTATTGGGAGCCTGTATGACAAGGAGGTTGATCCAGTAAGTCATTTGAAGTTTCTCAGAGAGGGCAATGTTTGTTATAGCCTTTCCCCTTCCCTTCTTTCCTGCTTCCTCTGGATATCTTGGGTTAGACAGTTTTGCTCTAGCACATAGTCATTCTATAATAGATTAAATTCTAAAATTGTAAGATAAAGCAAAACCACTATTTGTTCGTGGGTGTTTGATCTAATGGAGAAAAAGTCTGTAGGAAAGAAAAGAAATTTAAGATACAAATCAAAGTTTATGATGGGCATTATTAAGAATACCACACAAGTCATATATTTAATGCTTATTTTGAATAAAATAGGTGTACATTAATTGAATTGAGGTAGAGTGATTAAAAACTCAAAGAAAAACATTTTTAAATTTATTCTAGTAAACAGTGGAACTAAAACATTTATCTTTCTTATCCAACTGTATCATCCACTTCAAAAACTCATATTATGAGTTTATAAATAGCATTTAAGTTATTTGTTCCTGTAAAGAAAAGGGCTAAACACAGCATTTCTTCCCTGACATGCCTGATTGTGTCCCTTTTACCTAGGAAAATCTCCAAACCACCAAATTGCTTTCAAATTACTGATAAATCAAAATTAATCAATTGTGCTATAAGTGTAGAAAGTCACAATTCTGCTACATTGTTTTCTAGTTATAACATAATTCATGCATATTTGCAGAAATATACTTTTATCAAAAATTAGATATTTGTTCATGGGAAATGGTGAGTGGATATTTCATTTAAACTGAATTGTAAAATACTTATATTAAACTCACAACAGAAATATCAAGCCATTTATATATATAAAGTATATTATAATGAAAATTCACAATCTCTACCACCATACTTCAATATGAACATTCGTCATGAATTTATATGTAGGATACATGGATTTGCTGGTTTGGGCTTGAGGCAAGCTTCTTATATCTATAGCTGTGGAGTAGGAGGTTCTCATGCATTTGCTTGGTATCACATCTGTCTTGAAAATGTACAAGATAACTACACATACTATGGCTTTGTGTGTGTGTGTGTGTGTATGAGAGAGACAGAGAAAGAGAGAGAGAGAGAGAGAGAGAGAGAGAGAGAGAGAGAGAGAGAGAGAGAGAGAGAGAGTGTTCTGGCCAGGATATAATCTTGAGAGTGAAAGGACATGAACATGAAAGAGTGACTGGCTCCTTGTGCTTACAGCCTGAATATTGTGATTCTACAGAATCATGAAATATGAAGTTTTCTCAGATGCAGAAAACCAAATAAATTCCTTCTCATAATGAAAGGACAAATAAAGTCACATTTTATAAAAGGTACATCGAGCAATGGAGAACTGGGACTCTTTGTAGACTGTCTGCAACAAATAGAAAGTGAAAACACAGACTCATTCTTAGATCTGTAATTTTAACAGTTACTAACATTTAACCCTACCTTCCTTGAATTTCTGGTTGTCCATAATCCCCTTTCCTAGATTTGTATTTCACATGCTGCTATAGCTTGTTGGAATCCCACATTCAATCATTTCATCATAGCCAAAGGCAAACTTCCAAAAAAAATGTAATTTGTCTGAAATTCTTGCATTTTTCCACATCAACATTAATTATCAGATACATTTCAAAAAATCTGTTCCCTGTTCTTTTATGAAGGAGAATATTCATCTGGACATAACTTGAATTTCTTCTTATTCAACTACTAGAAGACTAGTGTACTTTCAAAGCATACCTTTTAAGATACTACACATTCTGTTAGCATACCATATCTCTTCTGATTAAATGTTGGCCTAATGTGGCAATTTGAATAACAGCCACAGTAGGCTCATATATCTTAATATTCAGTCATCAGGGAGTAGAAATTTTTGATAGAGTTAGGAGAACTAGGATGTGTGTCATGGCTGGAAGAAGTGTATCACTGGGAATATATGTTAAAGTTTCAGAAACCCATGTCCTGCTTCTTGCTCTGAGTGTTGGTTAGCAATTAGCTCTCAGCTACATGGTGCTGCTCCATCCCCATGTTTGCCTATATGTCCACAATAATGATAATGATAATAATAATAGACTAAAACTCTGAAAATGTAAGCAAGTCCCCAATTAAATACCCCCTTTTATGAGTAGCCTTGGCCTTCTTGTCTCTTCACAGCAATAGAACACTGACTACAATACCAAGTGTTGTAATTTACTGAGAAGAGTGACAGAAGGAAATATGACTTTCCTAGTTTAAGCATCCATACAGCAGTCACCAACCCTGTAGTGGTTTTAAAGTGTTTTCTCTTTTTCATTATCTCACGTTTTAGAAGGAGCACCTTTATCCCAATGACAGACAGCCTCTAAATTTCATTTTCTGGCACCTAGCACAGTGTTCTGTATGTCTCAGATTTTCTTCGACAACTGAGTTTTCCTCTACCATGTAAATCTACATTGTCTTTCCTATTGTAGTATTATCTTGTTTTTGTTGCTGTTGTTGTTGTTGTTAGAATGCTTTATTTTAGCCTCCTACATTGGCTTAACATTACCAATAAATAAAAGCAAATTTAGTATTATTGTTGAGTCCCCTATCTTTTATCACTAAGCTGGATGTTCTGTGGTCATTAGCAGCTTTAATCACATGTGGGATATCTGATACTATTATTTGTAGTGTTTCCACATTGTAGATAGAAAGATCAAACTCTAAATAATTAACTAAATTTCCATGTATGTATGTATATCTATTGTATTTAGGCTGTCAAAAGTCAAATACATTGTAGGAAGCTGCTACCGCCGTAGTGTCGGTGGTGAGACCAATCGCCATTACAAGATGGCGCTGACATCCACTGCCCATCCCGATAAACAAGCTGTTGCGCATGTGCGGGAAGTGAGCGAGCGTGCGCGCCAAGTCACAGCCCATCCCGGGGCGTTTTGGTGGGTAACGAGTAAGCAGCCAATCAGAAATGAACACGCCGCTCCAAGGGTATGTAAACAGTGCCTTTTCGGGGCCGGGGTCTTCCTCCTTTCATTAACAATAAACGTTTGCTGTGGAAGGATCCTGGTGTCTGTGTGCGTCTTGCTGGCGAGACGATTGCGCGGTGCAATACATTACTCTTAAATATTCTAATACATGAACAACTAACAATTTTCCTTAATTGTACTTTGATATTTCTCTTTATTTTTGTGATATTCTTTTTTCTTTTGCTTATTCGAATAGCCATGCTAGACACTAATTATGTTCACTCCTCTGTCCTTTAGTGACCTAAGGTAACCTTTCATTAACTGTTGCTTGATTATCTTCTATATCTCTATTTATTTATCCCCTGATCAATGCAGCCCCTAATCAACTGTGAGTAAAAGAGGTAACAAGAAATCATTAAATCTCACAATCCTTGCCATCATTTTTCATAAATAATTATAGTTTCACTTAATTTCTTCTTCATGGCTATAGGTCATCTTGTCAAGTATCACCCTTAGCATTATATTTAACCTTCTAAGAGCTTCTTGAAAATGAAATGATCTCATGTTGATGGTGTTTCCTTCACACATGTAAACAGTCTCCTGTGTCATATATGTTAATTCACCTAATGCCTGACTTGTTTCATTAATACAGGTCTCCAGAGTCACTGCATTTGAATTTGCAACCTTGACTTAGCCATTAAGTATGTATTTTATGTATTTTCCACTTCGTTTCTTCTGCCTGAATCCATTTTTCTCAAACATCTTTGTCTTTCAATGATTTATCAGTTGAAAAAGCAGACTTTTAGAAAGTGATCTTAGAAAGAGCTGACTTGAAATGAAGAATGTATTGATTTATGTTTCTGAAAATCAAATAGAAAGGTAGGACCAAATAGTATTGATTGATCACTTGGCCATAATTTCTTATGATTCTAGGGGCTCCTCATTCCAAAGTGTCAGTGTGATCCCTATGCTTGCTTTCACTTTGCCACAAGCATGAGCCAATGTTATTTTTATACCTCACAACCACAGAGGAAGACATTTCTTCCATATATCATGCAACCTAACTCAGAGTGAAAGCTGTCTTAATCCATTTTGCTATTCACCATTTGCAGGTTGAACTTGAAATAATTATTGTACCAAAAGGATAAAATTGCTCAAAGTCTTCATTCAATTAAAACATCCATTAATACCTTGTCCCCAGGAGCTAAAATGTTTTTGTTTAAGTGTCTTTCTTGATTGTTATTTTTTCTGTTGATTTTTGTTATTTTGTAGAATTATATCTATTTTGATGATTCCAGATATATCAAACTCAAGAACTTATTCATTCTACCAAGGGGCTAAAGCTTTAAGCATTATAGCCTAAACATTTTGTACGATCTGTGAACATAGAATGCCTAATTTCACACGTGATATTGTTTTCTTTACTCTCCCTCTTAGATGAAAGTCCAGTTTAGAGAAGTAAAGAACTTGAGGAGACCTAGTGTGCTCTAATCTAGTGGCTCTCAATCTTCCTAATATTGTGATCCTTTAATACTGTTGTTCAGGTTGTGGTAACCCCCAACCATAAGCTATTTTTGTTGCAACTTCATAACTAATTTCAATACTGTTATGACTCATAATGTTAATATTATTGGCAGCAGAGTTTTGCCACAGGAGTCACAAACCACAGGTTGATAACCACTTTTCTAATATAAGTATTATATATATCTATATATTTGTGAAAGATATTGATCACACTGAGAATTAGGAAAACAAAGTTTATTAGTTTTGTTTATACTACCAAGTTAAAGGTGTACTGTTTATCTAAAACTTCTAACACATATTAAATATTCTCCAAAATCATATGAACATAAGACATGTTTGAATTGCCAAAGTACACTTTATCTTTTATGAATCTTAAGTGTAAGCAACATTATAACTTTTTCTTTCAGATGCATCAAGGATTCTATAAGGAAAATATTATTTTTCTCATAGCATTTAAAATCATTAATTCTAAAATTTATTTCCTTATTTTTCAAATTTCATATATCTAAATGTATCTAGAGAATATCAATATCTATCTCAAATGCAAAACAAACTCTCTTGACAATACATCAAGTGCAACTGCTATTGAATTGAGGCTAGAACATTGTTCCTGTTTCTTGACAGTCATATCAAACTTAAGAAGTTATCTACTTCTTTATGCTAGAAGTATGCATAGAAATTGACTCCGTAAAGGAAAGCATTTTGACTAAAGGTGATGCCTTGGCTTTTATACTTCAATATGCTTTTATGCTTATAGTACAATAAAGTCTTTTTAGAAGTATTTTAACACAGAATAGATTTTTGAGCAGCATCTATGAAAAAAACAACTAGCCTTTGCATGGATGCTTCATCCAAAAGGATTATGCTCTGTGAGGCAAACGTCTAAACCTTACTATCCAACTGCAACATTGGCAAAGCATACAGTGGTATGAAACCCTATTTTCTTTTTCTTTTTTTATTGGCTATTGTATTTATTTACACTTCAGATGTCATTCTCTTTCCTCATCCTTCCCCCCCAGAAACACCTTATCACACCTCCCCTCCTCCTTTTTTTATTTTTATTTTTTTGCTTTTATACCATTTTAATTACATGCAAGTATTATGAGAGTGATCACGGAACTTTGTTTATTGACTTGCTTGCTCTTTGATTATTTGTGTTTATTGTCTTGCTTGTTCCTCAGCCTAGAAACCCTATTCTTGAAAGTGATCTTCAGTATAATTTAGTGCTAGGCTCAAAGTACAAAACATGTTCAGCTCTTTCTTGAATCTCCAAACTGGTGTGTGTTACAGGAATCTTGCAATCTGCTTGTATGCATGTCAAACAAACTGTAATGGTCATATTTTACTTGCAATGGAGATTTTCAACACAGCTACATTTGACTTCTCTTTAGACCTTGAATTTTAAAACACTGCCTAATGTTTGTTAAAAAGAAAAAATACTAAAGCTCTATTCTCTTCTTATTTACAAAATGTGAAGCTCTAGGGTAAACTACATTTGGGGAACAAGAGTTAACTGAGCACAGAAACTACCTGAGTTCATCTGGGGAATGCTGCAAGCAATTGCAGAAACTCATTCCAGCTGGAGAAATAATTCAAATAAAATTAATTAGAGCATCTACCTTAGAGGGTTCGTTATATTTTAGATTTTAAATTTGCATCAATGTGGGTCTATAGTCTCCTGAGGATCAGCAGGAGTATTTCAGGTGGTGAAGTGTGTGTTAAAGCTATCTTAATAATAACAACAAGGCATTATTTGTCTTTTCACCCTGAGCTGGCATTTATACTGACTGTGTAAAACTAATGATAAGTAAAATTGCTGGTGTCTCAACATAAATCAAGGCATTAGCAGCAAACCATACTAGTATATAAATAATCAGGAATGTAAATAATGATAGTAATAGCAATGGGAAAGAAAATGAAGCGATTACCCAGAGGCTGACAGTTTCCCTATTTCTTTCTCATAGCTGAGTATTTGTGTTAGTGGTCTTCAGAGAAATATTGACAATCCACTGTAACACTTTAATGACTGAGTTGTCAATCGTCATTTTATTTTCTAAATCAACCAATTGGTTTACTTCTTTTAGTTGTTCCTTAGGATAAATATTTTAGACCAGGCTTCCCTGCATGTTATTCTAACTCTGATGATACATCTCTGGACCTTTCTATTATGGTCATCTCTATAAAAAAAGAGTCTATATATCATGTTCTAGTAGAAGAACTACATTGAGTATGTGACATAACTAACACATTTTTACAAAAAAAATTGGCATAATTGAAGGATTGGATCTCATTCTATACAATTGAGGTATGAGATACAGAGACAAGAATATTAATCAAGTAGATAAATTCCTAGATCTTCTCTGCCAGAGCTACAGAGAGGTTTGGAGTTCTTCCATTTGATACCAAGGCATCAGTTTCTCAAAAGCACTTAAGTGTTTTATCAGTGATTCCTTGGTGGAATGGTATACTGATACCAGTGACTTTTTTTTTTGATGCTCATTTCCCTTTGCAGATCTGGAGAAGGCACTCCTTGTACCAGGCATAATGTAACGAAAAGATGGACTTGAAGGAAAGACGCTTATCTGAAGGAGGGAAGGTTTCACTGCTAGATTGAGTAAATGGACTGTTAAATGCAATAATCATTAAGAATAATGTAAAAGTGCATTCTTAAGAGCTGAGACCCTTTCCTTGATGGGCAAAGCAACAGGTACAAGCCTAACAAATCTGTAAGAGAAAATGATATTAACCTTGAAGATACAGAAAATGAACTCAAAAGACAAATATGGATGTACTTTATAAAAAGTAGAAAAGTAGAAAAGACATAAAGATATATATTCTTCCAATTAGCCTGCAGATAGGAGAGCAAATTTCCAAAACATGTATTTATTCCAGATATAGGAATCTCAGCTGTCAGTAATGAATTTGTATTACTTTAGGCCACTGAATGTATATTGACTTTACAGAGGAGCAGTAGAAAATTAGTACTATTAGAAGCATGCAAACAAAGACACATATGTTCTGGAAATAAGGCCCAGAAAAGAAAGTTTGAATACATGAGTATTTAGATAATGTTAGTATCATGATGAATCAATAATAAAATGGGAGAATGATACATTTGAAATAGTTTTCTAAAGATTATTTTAATTAGAAATAGATTTTGCTATTATAAATAAGGCTGCTATGAACATAGTGGAGCATGTGTCCCTGTTGTATGTTGAAACTTCTTTTGGGTATATGCCCAGGAGTGGTATAGCTGGGTCCCTAAAACCCCACACAGATAAAGGATTTAAAAAAAAAAGGAAGTCTATTTATTTTAAATTAATTTCAAAAGTTTCTAGGAGATGCAAATTGGCTAAGATACTATTTTAAGCTCTCAACAAAAGAATTTAAATCTCTGTTCAATATTCTCAAGAGAGAGGTAAACCCTAACTTCCTCAACAGTTAATTGACAAAAGAGAGGTAATCTCACAAAAAGTAGAAAAAGCTATTTCTAATCGATATATCATATAGTCTGATTAATTGTCAGTGGAGCTATAAAAGTCCTTTGACAAAAGATTATCAATATAGATTTATATATCCTTAAATAAGGCCTTCATGACTCTCTGAGTGTGGAAGGAGCAACTGTTGGCGCTTCTGCCCTGATTTTACAAGAACTTTGAAAAATTGGCTTTAAAAACAAAAGAGGGGGAACGGTACCCCCTCAGAAGGAGTCCCCCTGAAATACTCTCCATCATGCCTTGTTCACTTTTCTCTCTCTAAAGCTGAAAGCTCATGGCAAATCTCTTGCTGACCATGTTGGTGACCTCGGGCACCACCAAGACCAACAAAACTTTGCCACAGATATGGGGAAGGACCCTCATACCCATAAAGGGAATGCCCCAGTCCCAGTTCCCTTATGGAGCCGAGGACTGATATGCCTGCCCAATACCACAGAAGGCACAGCTAACCGGCTACCACAAATATTAATGAAAAAAATAGATACCCTCACAAAGCCAGGACCAATCATAAATACGATGAATAACAATTTACATCCAGGGAAGAGAAATCTCCCTGAGAATCCCCTTCTTTTTTCTTTCCAGGTAAAATTGAATCACCCGTGATGCCTGCTATTAGAAGTTCTAACCCAGATGGACCAGAAGCCAGGAGCCTTGCCCTTACCCTCACCCCCTACCTTTTCCCACCTGCACAAGGTCCCCTGAAGCTGGGCAACTGCAAGATCCTGCTTGGCAACTGCAGATAGACTCAAAGCAGTGTACCATATCATCTGAAGAATAGCAGGGAGACCATAACTCAAGCAGTGTACCATATCTTCTGAAGAATAGCAGGTTGCAGTCCTCCTCGCCCCCACGAATAACCAGGACCCGCCGGTCAGGTCAAGTGGCACCCAGACGTGGGGCTCGAGGCACGGACCCATCCAGACGGACCCTCATTGAGAGGATGTGTGCACGACATCAAGATTGAGCAAGACAGAGATCGTTGCCCGTGACCTGTCGTCCACGGAACCAGGTTGATGCTGCCATCAAGAAGGCAGTTGAAGTTCATTACCATCAGCTGAAAATTGCAGAGGATCCAGAAGTGACTCCGCAGGAGACTGACACAGCTGTCAGCTCCCCTGCCTCCCGCTACGGTCAACCCCTAGACTTCCACGCCCTCCAGAAGGGTTCCTGGTATGCCTGGCTTTGCCCTCATTTCTCTCACTAGAGAGCTTGGCCTCTTGATCACCACAACAAAAATTGGCTTTTTCCTAAACCAAGGCCACCCTTGATACGGCCGCTAACATTGGGGAGCCTTCCTTTATGACAATATTACACCCCAAACTGACAAATGGTTGGTAACTTGAACATTTACAAGAGACTAGGATGGCTGTGAGTTAGTCCAATGACGGGATTATTGTAGGTCCACTTCCCAGGGGCCCACCCAATGCAGCCGAAAAGGAGTGCGTGGTGCTGGGAGTGGGTGCAGCCTACATGGCCTAAGACAGGGCTCTCACCCTCCTTTCACCCACATCAGAGTCCCTTGACGTTGCCCATCGTCGACAGCCTAAAGCCTTCGACCATCGATGTGACTCGTCTCACATCAGTGTTTTGGGGTTGTGAACTTGTCTAAGACCCCCCATAATTAGACATCCAAATTCAAAACTCACATAGTTGGGATTGAACATAAGACGCCTTCTCTAACTAAACAGAGAAGGGGGAGATGCCAGAAGCCAGGACCCTCACCCTTACCCTTACCCCCTACCTTTCCCCACCTGCACAATGTCCTCTGAAGCTTGGCAACTGCAAGATCCTGCTTAGCAACTGCATATAGACTCAAAGCAGAGTACCATGTCTTCTTAAGAATAGCAGGGAGACCATAACTCAAGCAGTGTACCATATCTTCTGAAGAACTGCAGGTAGATCATAATTCAAGGCAGCGTACCATATAGACCATGACATGTTTCAAGGCACAGGCCAAGAAGATTTTGTACTTTTCCACCACCTGGACCCTCTTACCCCCTCCCCTTGTAAAACATGCTATAAAAAAAAGCATTTCATGTTCAAAAAAAAAAAGAAATTAAAAAAAAAAAGAAATAGATTTTGCAAAGAGTAATGATTTTATACATACTTTTAAAATAACTTTTATTTAATGCTTTATGCATGAGCAGTATACATTTACATCCCCCTCTCTCCTCCAACTTTATCCATGTCCAGTGCAAAGTTTCTTATTTATTATTTAATAATTATTGTTACATATTTATATATACATATATAGACATGTATAGACAACCTACTTGGTACATTTAACATTGCTTGTATGTACATGTGTCCAAGGTTGATATCTGGAATTAGACAACATATGTGGAATATAGTCAGACATATTTTTGCCTGTAACCATTTGTAATATTTCAAAACTTAATTAGCAGTTTAATGACAAGAAGGGTAATCAAGCATTTTAAGACATGCCGAATTTCTTACAAACTTTCATATCTTTGATATTTCAAATCTACATTCCTAAAGTAGGTTTAAACTTTCAAATTATACAAAAGTTCTTCTTATTTCAAATATGAATGCTGAGAATATTACTCAATGATAGGGCATTTCACTAGAATATCCTAGGACAAGTTTCTGTCCTTAGTCATGCAGACAGAGACACTACAGACATACACACAATCACACACACACACACAAGTCATGCACATAAGATAAAATGTACTAAAATTAATTTTTGTTTTCTATACAGTTCTTTAAATTTTTGTTCATCATTTTTTTTTAATTTTTAAAATGTGGTTTGCAAAGTAAATATTAACTCAGTCCTTCATCTCAAAGCAAAATTTCTCCGTAAGGCCTTTAGGTATAGTCAGAGTAGGACACTTGCTTTAAATGCACAGTATTTAAGGCTCAATCAGCAGCTCTAGATAATAAAAGAAATAAATGCTTTCCAAGTGTTCTGACTTTTTATCAATTGCATTTTTATTTTAATAATAACAGAAATTAACAAATATTGATATTTATTTGTATATGAATATATTCATATTCTAAAAGTAGAAATTTAAATCACAGGAAATAATTTTAAGTTTCTCTAAGTATAACTAATAATATTACTTACAGTAAAAATAGTAAAATAAAGTGATCAAATACATATGTCTATGAAGAAAAATACAAATTTATAAGATTAAAAAAGAAAAAATACTAAAAATTGATATAATCTTAATACAAAAACAAAAATAGTACTGGTAATACTAGGGAAAAATTAAATTCATTTATGATGCAGGTTGGCATGGTTGCCTATATCTGTATTTCCATTTGAAAACTAAGAAAACAAAACTAAGAAAATTGGAATGGAAAGAAGTGTACAGAAGGAAGAAACTAGAGAAGGAGAAATGCGGAGGGAGGGAGGGAGGACAAAATTTAAACACAATATCTTTGTTTCTTTAGAAACCATATAGGTGAAAACATTATTTGGCTAAAGAAAAGTGAATTTTATTGAAATATTGCTATTTCTGATATGATAGAATAAATGGCAACTAGTCCCTGTCCATGGTTGGAGTCACTTTTGCCATTATGGTCTCAAATTATCATATGCCTACATTGTTGCACAGTTTCTATTTAGAAAAAAAGAAAATGGTGGCTGCAGAAAGCTTTATACGCTTTCAAATGCAATGGAATTTATAAAGAGATACATCATGAGATCTGAATTACCATAAAAACATTAGCAGTATCAAGGTATTACCTATGGAAACTTCACAAGATATAAAGTCTCTACACAGAAAGGATGAAAACCAGAATTGGCCTAAAAGCAAAATTAGCTTTCAATGAAACTTCTTATGCCTACATGAGACAGAAAGAAATTATTGCTAAACAATGTTGAAACAAGTTCTAAGACCTTTGTATATACGCTGATCTATTGTTCCCCAGAGTCAGTCATTTTTAATCCCCAAACTTAAAAATGCTACTTTATATGTCAAGACAAACTTTATAGGTGAGACTAAAATAACCATCTTGAGATTAAAAAAAATCCTGTGTTTCCCTCCCCCTCTGCACAGGATACCAAAACAGTCATAGGAGCCATTCTAAAAGAAGTCAAAAGGAGGCCAAGAAGGAATAGTAAGTGTGAGAAGAGCAGAGGCTGAGATAATAAATAAATGAGGCAAGAGACAACTTTTAGAATCCAAGAGCAAGATGATCACTAACTCCTTGGAGATTCTGAAGATAGCCACTTCTGGTGAAGCGTTGATTTCTACTCAATGAGACAATTTAAATTCCTGACTTTCAATATGATGAGAAAGTAAATTTATGTTGCTATAAACATTGTTATGATTTGCTACAGTAGCAGTAGGAAAGGAATGCAGCTCCTTAAGTAAATCCAGTGAAAGCTGATAGGCCAGGGCCACAGAGACTAGGAATACTAAGGCATCCTCTCAAGTTGAGCTAATGAAATGACTTTCTTACAAGCCAGGGAAAATGCATGTCAGGGATGAGGAGATGTGAGTGAGCTAGGAAACCAAAATTGCATGGCTTGTTCATCAGCAAAAGAATAACTTGAAAGTGTATTTTTTCACTTGTTCAAATGTTCATTAGTTAAAAAATCATACATCTATTTTAGATGAAGGTTAAAGATTTGAGTCATTAATCTTTCAACTTATGTGGTAAATTACTTTGTATGGGGCTGAGCAATAAATAAGTGGATGATTAATATGTTCTTTCTCATATTGGGATTGAACATTGATGTTTAGAACTTAGTTTCAATTGATTATATCTTAATTTGAAATTATTCATCTCATGCAAAATGTGTCTTCACTATATAAGTTATAACGTAGATCACACTGTCGCATTAATTCCCATTATTTCTTCTTGGTGGTATTTTAATAGCTACTCATTTCTTTCTGCGATGGCAGAGCTAAGGATAAGAAAACATGTAACTATTTTGATATATACTTGAAGAATTCAAAAATATATATTGTAACAAGTTGCTTAAAATTACAATAGCTTAAACTATATTATCTATCTATGTTTAGTGAGCTAGTAAGCAATGGGAAGTTTAAGATGTGAGAAACATTTGATTGCATTTTCTTATTTATTTATTTACTTATTTATTTATAAGTATTTCTCTTATGCTTACAGCAATTTCTGCTACATTCTATTCTACCAGTCTCTTCTTCCCACCTCCACTTTCCTCCAGGTCCACTTTTCCTCTAAACCCCCTTCAGAAAGAGGCAGGCCTCCACTGAATATCAACCAAACATGGCATATCAAATTGCAAGAATTCTAGGCTCCTCTCCTTAAGTTAAGGCTAGATAAGGCAACCCAATAGGAGAAAAGGGTCTCAAGAGCAGGCAAAAGAGATATATCCTCCTTCTCACTTTTAGAAGTCCCACAAAAGCACCAACATACAAACTATACCTTATACAGAGGACCTAGGTCAGACATATAGGGGATCACAGACTGTTGATTCAATTTCTGCAAGCCCCTGTGAGCCCTGACTAGTTGATTTTGTGGGTTTTCTTGTGATGTCCTTGAAACCAATGGATGTTATGATCCTTCTTTGTCTCTTACACAGGTTGAATCCATTTTCTTCAATTTTTGAGAAATGCAGATGTAGTGTTATCAAATTTTGATCAAATTCATGAATATACAGAAAAATAAGAAACACTCAATCAAAACTAGAATTTTTCACAAGCTGAGTAAAATAATTTATATTCACATTGTATTCATATGTAAAATTTGATTGATAATATCACTACGACAAAAAATCATATCACATTAAAATAACTCTGGATATGGATGATTTTTTAATTCAATTAATGATATCTGACAAATTTTTTCAGTCATACTTCTAGTAAATTATAGTGACTCTGAAAGAAAAGCAGGACTTTATCAATATCTGCATTTTCAGTGAAAATCTTATTTAATTATTGAATTAGTGGTGATTTGGGCTTTATATATGTTCTGTATACTGTATGCCTTTACCTAACCTCAGCCTCAGCTCCGAGATTTCTCTTATTATGTACATTATTAAATTAGCCAAAGATTTTTTAGATAAAAGATATGTGTATTTTTATTGGATAGTAATAATAAGCTGATTTTCAACATGACTCCCGTACCAATACTATGAGAACATGAATTTTGCTTATACATCCTCATTCCCACTTATAGCCTTAAAAAGGTCAAGGTTAGAGGCAAAGACTTTGTTCTGGCAATAACAGAATGTTTGCACTTATGAACACAGATGCTTTCCTCAGCTTCCCTGGGGGCAGCTCAAACCAGGCAACATTTTCTCATGGAGAAGGGGTTCAAGAGCCCTCCTTGTTAACAGAAGCGCCATGGGTAGATGACATCTTCTAAGGGAGGAGATTTTAGTTTCTTTAACTAAATTGCATTGAGCACTTCCCAGTAGATGGCTCTATACCTAGGGAAAAGGGCAGCACATACCTGGGTAAGAAAGCAACCAGGAGCATACATGGGCCAGTCCAAGGCCCCTGGCAGGAATATAGCAGAGGTCAGCCTGGTCAGGCCTTAGTGAAAGAAGTGCTTTGTCCTAGAGAGACTTGAGGTTCCAGGGAATGGGAAGGCTTGGGGGGAGAACACTCTCTTGGAGGCAAGAGGGAGGAGGAATGAGATGAGGAACTGTGGGCGGGGGGGGGGGGCGAAGGGGGTGTGTGGGTGTGTGTGTCAACGACTGGAATGTAAATAAACAAAATAATAAAACTTTAATAAAAAAGAAAGCAAGCAAGGAAGGAAGCAAATGGTGAAAAGAAAGTTCTAGAAAGAAGGAAGAAAGGAATAAAGGAAAGAAGGAGGGAGAGAGGGGGAGGAGAGAAAGAAAGAATAGATAAGGTGTGAAGAAGGGGTAATGATCTTTGAGGAGTCAGAAGGGAGGAGCCACAGTGGGTGAATATCATCATAATATAGTGTACAAGTACTTGAAGATCTCAAAGACTAAAAATATATACATATAAAACAAATGAACAACAATAATAGTCAAGACCCCTAAAGAAACTCAAACGAAATCATGTCTCCAAAATACACAGTTCTAGATTGTAACAGCTGTCCTTGTTAAATGGAGCAAATCTTTACTTGAAGTTGTTATCAATATAAAATTAGGGTTTAAGATATTTAAAAATATTAGAGAACTTATAAGGAATTAACTGAATGACAATGTGCATTACTTATATCTGATTTAAAAGAGAAAAAAGGAAGAAAGGGAAAGAATAAGTGGGAGGGGGAGGAGAGGAGAGGAGAGGTGGAAGGAGGGGAAAGGAGATAAGAAAAGGGGAGGGGAGGGAAGAAAAGGAAAAGGGAGAAGGATCCAGGGGAATTTATGTTGTATTTTTCAGTTGATAAAAAAGAATTTCAAAGGCACAAAGCTCCCATGTAGGTAATGTAGGTAGTCACCTCACGTGATAAAATTACCTTCAAAGACTGAGTCAAGGAGACCTCAGAATGTGCACTGAAATATTACCTCACAAGTCAGGCACTGAGCCAGTCACACATAACTCAGTCTGACAGAAGTAAGGAGGTGGAAACAGCAGATTGGTCCTAGCAGAGAGAAGGGAACAATTCTTCCCTTGATTGCTTTATCTGCTTTTCTGTTTCATTTTGAGGATAATGTGGAAATAATTCATTTTTTTGGACTATTATGTCTTCTGGCTAGTCAGTCTGCGTACATATTGGGACAGACCCGTATTAACAGTTAGAAACTGCAGCTGCTTACAAATGGAACATAAAAAGCCTAATTTTCTTATTTGTGAAACATCTCAACCCTGGTCTCAGTCCCCGAGAGTTTTGTTTGGAGAGCTTTCTCCTTATCTTGTGTGTTAATTTTCTCAGGCATGGGAACAACACATCTTTTGAAAAATGTTGGCATATAGCAATATAATTTTCGTAAGCTAGCCTATCATTTACGTGGACGTGTATATGGATTTTATTATAATACATATGCATGAACATGAGCATTGAGAGAATTGTTTTAATCTTAATTGCTTTGAAAAATAAGTTTAGCTTTCTTCAGACTACTTTTAATTGTAGATTACAGTCAGGGATATATTCTTTTGAATTAAATTTCCTTAAATGCAATAAAAAAGAACCATCAGAAACTTACTATTTTTGTCTCTTAAGGAGTGATATTGTACCATGAATTTAATTATTTATTCACTGTATAGATTTTTAAAGCAAAGGCTAAAGACATCTAGAGAAGAATCTTGGAAATGAGTAGGCAGGTGACTATATCATATCTATGGGAAATGAAGATTACAGGGCTCCCTGAGCCACTCAAGTATCATCGAAAATGATTGTCTACGTTTATGACTTCTATTTTTCTACCCACAGGAATAGAGACAGTAATAATTATCTACAATTTCACTTACTTTGAGAATGTATTTTCTTGTCACTTTCTTCTGATTGACTGTGAATATACCTGGCACGTTCATTTTCATAAATATAACAGGTGAACTTTTGTCAGTGTGTTTTTCTATGTTTTTTTTAAACATCATGTCAGTATTCTCCTTTCCTAAAAGCTGCAGAAGCTAATGATTTCCTTCTATTGAGCGTGTATAGTGACCACCATGAGAGGCTCCCAGTCAAAGTAAATTATGGGTCAACACAGACAAAAATAGAAGCCAAGAGCAACATAAAACTCACAAAGGTCTACCTAAGAAATTTTTATTGTAAAATTCTTATCATTGTCTTTCAGGCTACCAAAATGAAATCTTAGACTGTATGGCTTAGAAATAACAGAAGTTTGCTTGCCAGAGTCTGGATGCTGATACATGCAAGAATGAAAAGAAAAAGATTTAGTATCTGGGATGGTTCATAGATTGCTTTTGTTCTTGTCATGTTCTCACCTTGCTGAAGAGACAATGGGCCCTTCTAGATATTATGGATCCCTATGTTAAACTCTGACTCCTAATAATATCATATTGAGGATTAGAATTTCAATTTAAAAAAAAATTGGGGCCATGAAAGTACTACCCATAACAGTGACTAATAAAAGAATTTGCATATAGAAGCTGTTGAATAAAATGCTGTTGTGTTAGTGAATTAAAAAAAATGACTTTACAATAAAACCAGAGACTAACTATGTAGAGAAATACAGATTGGATGATAAGTGTTAACATGATAAAATTCTAATTTCCTGTGATTCCTTGGTGTGAATGTAAAAATGGTCACTTAAACTTCAGAACCTGGAGAATAACTTAGAATATATCAGTTTTATTAGCTGAAGTATTTGAGAAAGAAAAATTGAACTCTGTCGGTAAAAGAGCAACATATGACTATTTTGGGTCCAAACAAAGTCATAATTAGCTCCAGTTTCATTTATTTTCAAATGTATTGTTTCACCACAATTTACTGATTGACTTTGAATGCATTGGATGTGCTGATTTCATAAATGTAATAGAAGAACAATTGTTTATTTGTTTTTAATATCTTGATGTAATTGCATGATTTTAGAAAATCTGTGTTATATTATATATATAATAATATTGGCTAAGCATAGTTATCTATACAGAAATAAATACACATATAACTTAGATAGGTCAAGTAATTGTTTGGATATGCTTTACTTTATAATGACATTTTGCTAAAAAATACACATAATTTTTACACATATATGTGTTACATATATATTATAGGTAATATATAATATGCATGAAATATGTACATGTATGTAATATACATATGTGTGTGTAACATAAATGTATGTTATTTTACTAATCTCTCACCCACCATGCTATTTTTGTCTTGATCTTGTGCAGATATTGTGCTTATACTCACAAGTACTGTGAATTCATACCACCAGAGTACTGTAATGTCCAATAAATACTGCTTCACTACAGATGTCCACAACCCCTGGCTCTTTAAACCTCTTCTATCCTCTTGAGATGTATGATCCTTGAGTTCAGGGAGTAGGATATGTGATTTCAATTTTACATTCTGACCTAGGGAGGCACTTGACAGTTTTTTTATTACACAATGGCCAGTAGTCAGCCTCTATAAAAATTTTCATAGATTTCTTCAGGGATGTGACCACTGAGAAGCCATACAAGATTGAGTACATTGTCCTACAGTCATTCACATAGCGATAGCACTATGTGAATTCTGAGAGTTTTGTTTGTTTTTTTAATGAAATGAATTTAAGTGGGGATAGTTGTTAGGTGAATGGGTGTGTGGTTGGAGGAGAGGGGGGAATAGGAGGTTAGATTTGATCAATATACATTATTTGCATGTGTGAAAAACTCAAACAATAAATCAACCTGGTACTCCTATTAAGCAGGGCTTACATTAATATCTAATATTAAAAATGGCTTCAAATTGTGTTGTAGCAATCATATCAGGCACTTTGACATTTGAAAGATTTGGAAAGACTTATAAAGTTTGTAAATGGTTCTATAATGCTTAAGGTATCTTTACACATTATCAGGAGACAGAAAGAAAAATAATATAAAATCACTTGTAAATTACTAGTTACTCCTTGTTATTGCACTGAAAAAAAATGCTATTATTGGTTGTAGAAAAAGGTCTAACCAAAATCTAAGAATCTGACTGCCAACTTAGTTGTTCTGACTAGGAGATACCGGAGAAAACCAACCTGATAAAGAAAAAGGTCAGTTTTTATTACAGTTTTAGAGTCTTCTTCATTCCATGCTTACGTGGCTCTGCTTCTTTGAGCCTAAGACAGGGCAATTTATCACATAAGGAGTGTATGACAAAGGAGGTTGTATACTTCATGGAAGTTGGAAAAGAACCAGAAAGATGTACAGTCACCACATCACTTTCAAGGCTGTGTCCCATGATCCGTGACTTCACATATATATGAAGACCCAGTTGCTAAAGGTTCTGAGACTTTATAATAGCACCCCTGGTTGGTAACCACACCTCTGACACACCTGCTTTAGGTAGCACTCAGGAGTGAAGGCAGAGCAGCAAGGCTACACAGGGATTACACCGTGAAATTTTAAATTACTGCTAACTAATTTTCCTGAAGAATTACACACACACACACACACACACACACACACACACACACTCATCACACAAGAACCTTGAGGGCAAGGGTTAATAATTTCTGTTTCTTTTTTAAATTTACTTCTATGTGTCTTTTTGGGTATTCTATCTGAATTTTTTGTACTTGTCAGTTTCAATATCAATAATCTTTTGTGTAAATTGTATGAGATATCATATTTTTAATTAATTACAATAAATTCATGATATGGATTTTCTCATGACAGGAACATTGCCTCTTCTGTAATAGGATGTTGTCTGAGGGATGCTGCCAGAACTGCAGGCCACATCAACAATAGTGATCTCAAATCCACTGTGGCTGAGCCAGTGCTTTATTAGAGGAATGAGAAAATAGCTAATTAAAACTATCTTAGACAACACAACCTTATGCTCAAAAGTAGAAAAATAAAGATTTTTTTTTTAAAAAAAAATGGCTACTACTGTCTCTGGAGACCACATGGCCCAACCTACCTACCACCAAGAAATGAACTTCACATTTTATATTTTAAAAGCTAGCACACTTCTGATAGAAAAAGTTAACACAAGTATGTCTTTTGATTGTGATGAAGGCACGATTCAAAGTAATGTGAAGCTTCAAATCTTGATTCAACAATGCTGTTTTGCCACCTGGTCACAGCAACACTTTTATGCATTTGTAATATGGGCTAAGCATTGGTGTACGTAATTATTATATACTAAGAAAACAGATTACCCTAGTCAAATTTATCTCAATGTTCAACCAACCAGAAGCACTTGTTCATTTTTTTACTGAGCAGAAGAAGCTGTGCAGGATCATACAGAAGAGGAAGGTGAAAATAATGATTGGTTTCAAGTAATTTAAAACTTGACAGTCAGTGAGAATAAATGAGCACACATCTGAACTACCACACATGCTAAGATAAAGCATTGCTAGTTGTGAACATCTTTGCTACTCTTTGAAACATAAGGCTAGAAAACACAACAGTCAATACTCAAGAAACTCACAGAGCAATTTTGAAATCTATCAGTGCTATTATTTTAATATTTTACTATCCATTTCCATAACGAAGTGTTGAGTTCCACTGACAAATGATCTCATAACTTTGAAAAATGAATCATCGATACAATAAATTTAAAAGCCTTTGAAATTTATACTGTGTACTGTAACAAGTCACACTTTAATGCCAATGTGTGCATTTTGGAAACATTGATTTATATATTGTGCCAATGCAGTTACATATTTGAATTACTACACCATATGTGATATCAGGTATAACAACATATTACTAGGTAAACCTTTCAGCTACCTTATTTTTAAATCAATTTAAAAATTTTCAGCTTCTCTCACCCAAATCAATGATTCTATAAATTGTTCTTTTTACTTCCATCGGTTTTCGAAGCCATTGGTATCTTTAATGTTTTTAATAGTCTTGCCAAAAGAAAATTGAATGAGGGTTATTCCTTTTGTCTCTTCTCCTGCTGATTATTTCCTACTTGTTCTGCCCTCCAATCACTTAGCTGCTTCATTTTCTGATTATCTAGGCACCATTTGCAGTGGTGCTATCTTTATTAAATTTAATTTTCTCCTCTCAGGAATTTTTTTCACTCAATACAACCAGAGCCTCTTGACATTTATCCTTTTCATCAGAATCTCCTCATTATTTGTGGCAGGTTGTCTCTGCCATTTCCTTTTCCTCTCCTTTTCTGCTGCTAATGGGAGGCTAGCACTATACATATTTCTATACTTCCTTCTCCCTCTGTATCACATTGTGAAGAGCATCTAGCATTCACTGGTACTGATAGAAAAGAGCCTGAACAAAGAAAAGGGAAAAGCCTATACAGATGATGGTTTTCCAAAAGGATTACAAAATTGCAGGAATGAGAAGCTAGCTGTTGCCATGGCATTTTCCCTCCCGTAGATGAATCAGATTTTTCTTTGCTGACTAGATAATATTGGCATCTTAATACCATGGGTATGAGGGGGTATTATGTCACATTCACCTATAATATCTATAAGCTCCTTGAATGGAATCATGATAACTCACCAAGAATCAGGTATATGATTTTTCATTCTGTTTTGTCTCTGAAAAGTCACATAAATCAGCACAGACAATTAGTTCATCGTGCTTTGATATAACCAGTGGCAATCAAGGTTAATGATACCTACTTCATTGGTTATCTAAGCACTTTATTTACCATTTAAACTTGTACCCTTTATGTACATCAGAGTGCATTGAAAGTTAAGATGTTTGGAGATTGCTAGATGAGCAAGAAAGACATTCTATGTCTGTATTTGAACACTTAAGTATTTCCCAAATAATTGCATTGCAATTAAACTCCCTAAAAAATAACAGATATAGCAAACAGAATTAAAATTAGCCTTATAATTTATTTTTGTGACAAAAGCTCACCAAATTCTCAAGGTAATTAGGTTCATATAGACTGTTTTCAAACAACTATTGGGGAGTTACTAAAGGGAAGGTATAGGTTGTATTTTGAAGCTTGGATAATTATGCCTGGGCACTTAATGTCACTGACAAAACTAGAATAGCTTATTCTCCATTTATTTTTTTCTGAATAGTTAGAGACACTTGAAATTTGATATAGAAATGAGGGCAAAAAGTATTATTCAAGTTCCTGGGTGGGCTATGAGTTCATTCCTTAGAGAGAGTGAATCAGTATTTGTTACCTGGCTAACATCTTCACTGATTGGTTTTAAAGAAGACTGCAAAAACATTTATTATGATATGAATCTGAAAGTTCTTAAGAAGACATAATATTGTTTATTATTTACTCTTTAAAATGAAATCGGTTGAGTTTTACAGCTTCTTTTATTACGAAGATTAGTATCAGAGAAATATGTACAATAATTATTCAGAAACAACATGACATGTTATATTTGTTCAACTGAGACATATTTCACACAACTAAGGATACTTATTACATGGCTTCATATTCAAGTAATAATTTTGGTGCTATTTTTAGGATAATTTAATTGACTACTATTGAAATATACAAACTAAACTCACTTTGCCTTTATGCCAACATTGCTTTAAAGATTTATTATCCCCACTGTTGGGCATTTCCACTAAGGTCACCCACATTGAGTCCTTGGAGCATCACAGTGGGGATATGGAACCTGAAGAGGCCAGTTCCAGTAGCCAGACAGGATCCCAAGTGGTGGGATGGAGACGTCAATCATCAATCCACCTACAGAACTTTCAACCTAAAATTACTCCTGTCTAAAAAACAAAACCAAAAAATAACAAACCAAAACAAAAACAAACAAACAAAAAAGGGAGGAACAAAAATGTACCAGAGGCTATCTCAAATTGTGCCAAACTGGGATCCATCTCGTTGGCGGGTACCAATCTCTGACTATGCTATGTTGCAGATAGGAGCCTAGCATGGCTGTCTTCTGCAAGGCTCTAACAGAAACTAACTGAGACACTGAGACAGATGCATATACTCACAGTCAACCACTAGACTCAGGTCTGGGACCCCCTATAAAAGAGTTAGGGGAATGATTGAAGGACTGAAGGGGATGGCAACTCCATACAAAGAACAACAGTGTCAACTAACCTGGACCTCTGGGAGCTCCCAGAGATTAAGCCACCAACCAAAGAACATACACAGGCTGATCCCTGGATTCCGCACATACTTACTTAGCAGAGAGCTGCCTTCTCTGACTTCAGTGGGAGAGGATGTGCCTAGACCTGCAGAGACTTGGTGCTCCACGTTGGTTGTATACAAGGTGGGGCAGATAGGGAAAGCACTCTCATAGAGGTGAAGGGTATGGGGAAGGGGAGAAGAACTCTGGGAGGGGGTCAGGGAGAGGGCAACATTTGAGAAGTAAATAAATAAAATAATAATTATTAAAAATAAAAATAAAGGAAAATCAAGATTTTTTATGCTTCATCCAAAAGTGTTTTTTCTTTTTTTTAACGATTTAATCTTTTATTACAGTCCAGTCTTTTTTAATTAATTAATTTATTTAGTTTAAACTCTAAATTTTATTCCCTTTCCAGTTCACCCTTCAACTGTTCGACATTCCATACCTTCATCCCATCCCCCTTTCTCCATGAGAATATCCCCACACCCCACCCCTACCCCACCAGACCTCTAAACTCCCTGAAGCCTCCAGTCTCTTGAGGGTTAGATGCATCTTCAATGACTAAGTGCAGGACCGACAGTCCTCTGCTGTATATGTGTTGGGGGCCTCATATCCTCTGGTGTATGCTCCCTGGTTGGTAGTCCAGTATCTGAGAGATCTCAGGGTCTAGGGTGATTGAGACTGCTGGTCCTCCTGCAGAGTTGCCCTTCTTCTCAGTTTCTTCTAGCTTTTCCCTAATTCAACAGGAGTCAACAGCTTCTGTCATTGATTGGGTGCAAACATCTGCATCTGACTCAGCTTCTTTTTGGATCTTTCAGGGCAATTCCTTTTTGTGAGTGCTCCATAGCCTCAGTAAAAAATGTTAGGCATTGGGCTTCCTCTTGAGCTGGATCCGACTTTGGGCCTGTTACTGGATCTTCTCTTCCTGTAGTTCTTTCAGACATGAACAATTATGGGTCAGAGCTTTGACTGTATGATGACCGCATCCCTCACTTGATGCCCTGTCTTTCTGCTGGAGGTGGACTCTACAAGTTCCCTCTCCCCACTATAGGACATTATATCTAAGGTATCCCATTGGCTCCTGAGAGTCTCTTACCTCCCACGTCTCTGGTACATTCTGAAGGGTACCCCCAACCTCCTATCCCCCAAGGTTTCCTGTTTCCATTCTTCCTGCTGGCCCTCAGGGCTTCATTAATTGCAGCATGGGTAAATTCACAGTGGCTACACCATGGAAGAGAGTGACCTCTTCCCCAGTAAATTTCAACTATGGGATGGGATAATCCTGATGATGGCAAAACTTCTTGAGGTATTTTTTTTTTTTTACAGATCACCCCGAAATTTCTAATGTCATTTGGCAGGCATTGGGCCAGGGTACAGTCACAGCTGTGTGCTGATTGTCTTTTTTTTGTGTATGCTTGTCATACAACCTCTGAAAATGGTTATTTTATAAGTTTTCTTCAATTTTCATTATTTTTCTCAGAAGTACTAGTTTTGTATTAGGTAGTCCATCATTGCCCAAAGTATGTTCTATTCATGTGTTTCTCAATTACTGGAAGGCTAAAATTTGGACTATATTATTCTGTTGGTATGATTTTAACATCTAGAAGAGTTTTTCTATATATGCTGAGTCTCAAAAAAAATGAATCTGCTAATGTTTACATCTAAAAATAGAATTGTTTCACATACAGTCTCTCCATAGATTTGTTTTAAGACATTCCGTTTCATTACTAATAATGTATCCTTTCTCAATTTTATACGCAGAGCATTTGCCAATATTTCTAGGGAAAAGTCTCTCTTAATTGTTGCTGATACGTTTTTTTGTTCTCTGGCTACATACATTTTTTCTGATCAGCATTTTCTGAGTTTCTACTTTGATCAGAAATCAGCCAATACATCAGTTTGCTTTGAAGCAGTAGTAATATCATCCAGCTTGAGTCTTACTGAAATTAAATTTCTCCATTTGGCAGAAATTAAATGGTGTGGCAACTCTGTATGGCTTTTAACAAATATTACTGATGATACAAATATTCAAATTGTATGATTTAAAAAAATGATGTGGCACCTCCATTGTGAAGATATTATTTTATTATGTCTCATCTTCTGCTTTGTTTCAAAACACATTGTCATTACATAAGTAGGATCCATGTCCAAGGATACATAATAGATTAAATTCCTTTGTCATTCTACTTTGTAAATTCTGGATATGAAAAATTACAAGTATCTACTAATGTCTCTGTTTTTTAGCATGTGTTATTTTAAAAATCATTTCTATATTTTTATCCTCAAAACATGAATAAAAATAAACTTTAAACGGTTTTCTGGAAATTGGAAATAGTTCTAGCTGAAGACCCAGCTATCCTACTCCTAGGCATATACCCAAAAGAAGCTCCAACAAGGACACATATAACAAGGACACATGCTCCCCAATAGCAGCCTTATTTATAATAGCCAAAGCTGGAAACAACCCAGATGTCCTTCAATAGAGGAATGGCTACAGATGATTTCTTGTGGTCCTTTAAATTATTTTCCTCATGATGTGGAATGGAAAACAAACAAACAACAGCAACAAGAAAATTTATTTTTGTGGAAGGAGATGCTGTGAACACAGAAGACCAGATCCAACAGCTTATTAGACAGATGAACTAAGGTGTCACCCATGGTATTCTTGTTATCTGGTCAGTTAATAATCAGTCCCATCTTGATGAACTAAATAACACAAGAGATTTCCTTAATAATTTGGTATTTCAGAGAGAAAAATCAAAAGATCTCCATTTCCAAGTGAATAAAGGTGGACTATGAATGTGTATATGATTTTAAAGAGCTAACATTGTTTTTAATAATAGTTAATAAATTAAGAAAAGCAAAAATGTGTCTTACTTAGCTTATAAACTCCTATTTATAGCTATTTCAATATAATCATTTCCTTTTAAATAAGGATCTCTAAATTGTGCACCAAATTAATATCATATATTTAGGAGGAATTTGAAAGTGAATTTTGTGTTGCTAACAAGTGACATAATATGAATCTGTACCTACGAGATTTTTAATCAGTTTTTTTGAATGTTCAAATCTTTCCAGTCCTTTGCCTATTTCTTCTTTTAAATTTCTTTTGTAGGTATTTCATTCTACAACAAAGTAGTGCATTTTTGAATATTTTCTAACATTCAAAATTAAGCTAGCTAAGAGATTCGTATATTTATCATTAACACAGACACATACTCTACAATGACTAATATATTTTTCAGTTTCTTTCTCTCCCACTACACACGCACACACAAACACACACACACACACACACACACACACACACATACACAGACACACACCGCATACAAGATAATGATTCAAGGATGGTAGTTGATCTCATAAATTGTATCCTCCATACAGATGATGCCATTTTTACCAAGAGATCAAACAATCAAGGCATTATCTGGGAAGGCAAATCACTGCTTACTAATTTTGCCAAACTTAGATGAGCCCAAATAGCAAGCTCATGTTGGGGTTTCCTTATTCAATGTGTGGTTCCACAATTCTCAACAATTAATTAAAAGACGTGTTGGGCTTAGCTAGGATGCTGTTGAAGATCTGGTACAGACCAAATTGTTGGAATACCTTGCAGACCTTTGGACTTAAACCATTGATACCTCGAATTCTGAAAAAACAAACAAACAAACAAACAACAAACAAACAAAAAACCCCACCAATTTCTATTCTGCAGGTACAAAGAAATTGCACCTTGTTTTAAAATCTCAGTCTTGTATTCTTTTTTAATGTTTGTTAGTTTGCTTGCTTGTTTTTTTCATAGAAGTTTCTGACTTGGCTTTCAAACTGGTTTTTAGGGCAAACTTCTTTTGGCAGGAGTTTCATTTTCAACTCTGGATTTCTTACGGGTTTTTCTTGAGGATTCTTGGTGCAGCAGAAACTTTATTATGCTTCTCTCGCCCAATTCTCATAGTTCCAGCCAGAAAAGAGAGCAATGCTTTTGATCTAAATATAACTTATGAAATTTACTTAGGTGTTTCTATTTACTCACAAAATATACAGCTCTTTCTCTAGTACACCAAGAACTCATGTCTTTCACAGTGGTCTTTGTAGCATTTTACCAGAGGATTTTCATGTTAGCTATGATTTAATCTGAATTTAAGTTACAAGTTTTCTTTTTCTAATAAAACGTGGCTTGCCCACAAAAGATTCGTGTCTCACTGTAAATTATAGATGACCTTTCCTTTTTATTGAGTAAATATTTTGCTAAACTTCACAATAATTTAGCTAAGCAACTTTCAATTTTAAATCAAATCTTTCAGGTTCTACTTTGGCAAAAAAGAAAATACATGCAATTAGTAATGGCATGTGTACTCTGTCATTATTATTAAAGCTGAAAAGTTTCGCATGAATAATTTTCCCTTTCTGAAAACAGTAACAAATGTTATTCATGTCGACAAGTAGTTTATGTCCATTTTAAATTATAATTCTGTCTGTTGTTCAGTGGTATTCTGTCATAAACTATCTTGATGAGTAGCCTCGTTACTACTGTGTTTCAGGAAAAATGTCTAAGTTATACAGTCAAGTTCTGATGTTTTCAAGCAAATTTGCATTTGTGTCAAACATTACTGCACCATCAGGATTTACATACATTTCATTCAACATACAGGAACTAACCACCGGTCTTAAATCCTTTCTATTGCCTCACAGAGCACACTTGTCTCATCCAAAATGCCAAATCTCAGGATAAAAAATAATTTGTATTTATTATACCTTCTTTTTAATCTTAAAATGGGCTAGAAAATTTACTTTAGTACTCCAAGCAAAGAGCAATTTACTTTACCTAGTATTGCAGAAGAAAACACTGTGAATTATCTTTAGTGATTTTGCTTGTCATCTTCCCAGGTTTTTCGACTTCTTTCTTGTGTTATATTGAAAATAATTTATCAAATATTAAAATGTGATAATGCAAATATCTGGGGATACTGTATGTATAGTTAGCTAAAATGATCAAGTCAGTAATTTTAAATTATATTCCATGATACACTGGCTCTTCAGGATATTAGTGGATGGCATTTGCAGTCAAAATAGCATTTTATTGCAGTAAGAATTCTCTAAATCTAATATGCACCATAGCCTCAAAGCAAGTTCTACTCTTTCAAATTTCCTCAATATTTTATCACAATTTATTATTTCCCAAGAGGAATTTCTGAAATAAAATAACTTATAGAGCTATCTTGAAGTTAGGGATAGCTTAGTTTTAACATACTGAAACATAAGGACACAAGTTTGATTTTAACGCCCTAGTGAAAGTTAGGCATGGTGCCAATTATCTATAATCTAAAGTCTGTAGTGATGGACACAAGAGAAAACATAAGGTTCAATGGCTAGCTAGTCTATCTAAAGTGTAAATGATGGGTCTCAAAATACAAGAAAGTCATGTGTGTTCACTTATAAACACATATGCTTCCATACATAACACACACACACACACACGCACATATACACACACACACACACACACACACACACACACACTTGTCCTTGTACACTCCCCAAGACACAAACACACAATATATTTGAAGAAAAACTGATCTAAGCTTTGCTCTAATAGAAGGAGCTAAATTTGGTTGTCATTTATTTCATTGATACTTACCCCTAGCTAAACTAAGATGTTTTGTTTAGAGCCTGCTCCCCAGTTAAATTATAGTTATGCATTGTGTGTTTGAAGAGTGTATCATGATGCATGTGTAGATGTCAGAGGACAAATTTTAGGAGTTGGTTTTCTCTTTCCATCTGGGTCTGAGTTACAACTCAGGTCATCAGGCTTGGTGGTAAGCTTCTTGACTCACAGGACCTTGTTGCCTGCCTGGTTTAGCACTTACTTGCGGATTTCCTATTTTCCTGAATGCTCAAATTACAAGCTCAAATAAAATATAGAGGAGAATATTATGTTCTATCTTGCTCCTCACACAAACTAGTAACCTTTAGTTTCAAGCAAAATAGACCTATTGCACACAGCTACTTTCACTTCACACATTGTCTGCCTTTTGTTATTTTTTGTTTGTTTGTTTGTTTGTTTGTTTTTTGTTTGATTTTTGTTTTTGCTTTTGTTTTTTGTTTTTCTGTTTTTGGTTGAAACACTTTATTCAGAGGCTTGGGGAAAGGCTTGTTGGAGACAGCCGCAATGTCTGCTGTTCTGAGCAGGCAGACCTTAGTGATCTCCCCATCGCTAACAGCTGGTTTTTTTTGTTTGTTTGTTTGTATGCTTGTTTGTTGCATGTTCTCTTGTCTGTTCCTTATATTAGGAAGGTATACGTATAACCGTCTAGATCTTGTTTACACTGTGTATGTCAAAACAGCCTGAAGGATTTTATAAAAAACATTTTCATAAATGTTTTTCTGGGTACTTTTTGAACAACAGATTTCATCATATTCATTACCTTTTAACGAACTGCTGTATTCCATTACGACGAATGCACAGGACTGGAACTGTCAAGGTCTGGACTAGAAGCTGTACAATTTTTACCGGGCTAATTTCAGCTGGGCACCTCAAACTTTTTAACCCCAGCTTTTCAGTCACTTCCCTGGAGTTTTTGCCTCTCAACTTGAAACGTGCATTCAAAGAAGCTGAAACACATGGTGATTACAGTTCAGCAAATTAAGTTCTACAATGGCCTAATTAGAATGACAAATTGTTCCATTCTTTCTCCAGAATATGCACACCACATGTAGTGAAAAACTGCACAAAACAAATGAGGCATTGAAAAGTCCTTCTCAGTTCTCTCCTCACTTCAGAAGGATAAACCAGAGTTGAAAACAAACAGAAATCCTAACATTTGAAAGGCATAAAATGAACACAGAAATGGAGAGGGCCTAGAATGAAAATGCATTAACACTTAACAGTTATATCTATATCTATATCTATATCTATATCTATATCTATATCTATATCTATATCTATATCTATCTATATCTATATCTATATCTATATCTATATGCTTACTATTTGTCCAAAATGATAACAATTTTAAGATTTTTTTCTTCATTTTTTTATTTTATTTGGCTTAGGAGAGCCTCTTTATGTAAGACACTTAATCTCCTTTTATATGTCTTTATGTATTATTTATTTTAAATTAATCAATTACTCTATTTATGTATGTTTATTTATATATGTTACATGCCAGTCCCCCCTCCCAGAGTTCTTCACCCCATGCACCTCCCTTTTGTCTCTGAGAGGGTACTTCCCCACAGTATCCCCCTTCCCTGGGGCATCAAGTGTATACAGAATTAGGCACAACTCCCACTGATGCCAGACAAGGCATTCCTGTGCTACATATGTGCCAGGGGCCTCAGACCGTGTAGCTCTTTGGTTGGTGGCTTAGTTTCTGGGAGGTTCCATGGGTCTGGGTTAAAATACCTAGAATTTCTATGGAAATGATACTGAATTATATTTAATGAGATATACAAAACAGGTTTGTAACATTTTCTATTTATATTATTGGTGACACATTCTAATACATGAAGCAATATCATATTTATTTAAAGTTGTGATGATTTTAACAGGTCTAAACTGAAATTTATATAGATATCTTTTTTAAACTTCCCATTGGTGATAAGATCGCAGCCAAGTTAACACTATTATAAAACTTAATTTCCCTTAAGTGGGTTTTTTCTGTATGTGGTCACTTTCTTCTAAATAACATGGGAGGGAAAAGGCCTATTCATCACTTGTGGCTGTATTGAGAATCCATGTATTGTTGTTTACTGAGTTTTACCAGTCACTCTTGGGCCTCAGTCACAATCATTCTTCCACCAGTTATCAAGAGTGAGTCCTGTTTATCTCTGGAATTAAGAGTTTATATTAATTTTCTACGATTTTGCATTTTAACATGTGTGTCTATATCAAATTGGCAACATTAAGATAAGAAGCTATGCTGCTGCTATTACTCATTGAATTAGAATACATTATCCTAAAACATGTTTTACAGTGAAATGACGTTTGGCCCCAAGAGGCCACCATATATAGTGAAAGTGAATGCCAACTTCACTAAATATGAAAGCCTGTCATGTCTATAACTAATTGACTGAGTTTCTAGGAATTTTAGGCTAAAGACTACCAAACTGTGCACTCATGAGTCAGTGACCAGATCTTACAAACTTGGGAAGCTGCTATCCTGTTCCTTTTGGATTCTAAAAGTAGCTTGCCACATTGTCATCTTGCAGGGTGAATTATTGTGATATTTTAGAAACCTTTCACTATCAAATAATTGTGTTCAGCAAGTATCAGTTTTCTCTTTAGCAGTGATGTGAAGTAAATAATCGAAAGCTCTCAGATAGCTCTAAGAACTTGAGCTGGTGCAATATTGTTACCAAACAAGTTGACACAGAGGTTTTATATTCCTGGGAGGGGTAGAGATGAAAAATATAAATCTTGCTCTGGAAAACAAAGAGAGAATCTTTGAGCAAAAATCCTGAAAAGACAAGAAAAGCGATGAAGAGAATAATAATCATGTTTTGGAAACTGAAAATTGTTTAAAAACTTAGATAAAAGAAAGTGCATTCACAATGTCTTCACTAGTGAATACTCATATATCGCAGTGGTCATTCTTGCAAACATTATTTGGAGATTTGTTAAAGAAGTTATAACCATTCTTGAGCCAAGACCCATTACATTTTTTACAAACTCGTCTACTACACAACTATCCAAGGATTTACTCTCTAGAAAAGAGTGGAATTTTATTCTCCACAATACATGAAAAGACCCGTAGACAGCACACTTATCAAAGAATTTACCAGAAGAAAATTTCTATTTGCTGAATCCCAATGCACCATTTTGTTCCTCCTACAGACTCACTTTTCATAGCACTGGGATAAGTAGATAGCAAAAGTTCATTTCCAACATAAAAGTTACAAGATTATAAAATCATTACCACACCCCCCCCACACACACATCACCACACATACACACAAATCACAAGCTACAGTAAATAGGAAAATACAGATGAAACTTAGACAGAAACCAGAGCTAACAATGTGTGTGTGATTCTACCACAGGCTTTTAGAGATAGATAAGGTGGGTTATTACTGCCTTGAAGTGAAAATATGACACATTTTTTAAAAAAGGGAAGAAGTAGTTATTTCCCAATTTAAAATTAAACAGAATCTTAAAAAATAATTAAATATTTGGTATATGAGAAAAACAGAGTAAATACAAAGTACAAGACAAAAAGTTTAATTCTGAGAGTTCTCAGAGAGAATGTAGAAAATAAAATTTGCTATTTAACTGAAAAAAATTTTTGAATAAATGGTTTGTTTTTAAAAGAACACACAATTCTTTATGTGTTCTACAACTGTAGATCCAGCTTGGCTTTTGTTTGTTTGTTGTTTCTTTGTTTTTTGAGTTTGTAGAAGTGAAAGTGCATAAAATTCTACCAAACTTCAGAGAGAAAGTTGCAGAAACCTAACTCTTGATGATGCTATGTGAAGTAGGATGCAGTAAAAGGCCAGTGCTAACTTTTCCGTGGTGTCTTAAACAGAAAAATGCAACTTAAACAGACTGAAACAGAGAAATTAAGAAACAGTGAAAGAAGCATTAGTGTATGGTGGTTTGAAACAATAAACTGGCTAACGATGCTGACAAACTTTTTCTCAACAGAAGGACAGGGGAGAATAACAGGAAACCACATTTTCTATAAGCGTATGCTTTCCTATGTCAATATATACATTTTATTTTTAAGAAAGGATAATCAATAAAATATTTTTGTGTAACCAAACATTAGATTTCCATATGGACCCATCTGTCTCTATTTACCACATAAATGTTTATAATGCCAAAGTTATTAAAAAAAGAAAACCTCAAATTATAAAAATCCAGGAAAATTTAATGAATATTCATGATGTATATCACAGGAAATTTTGTATTCATTAAACATTTTGGAGCGTTTCTGTATTTTAAAATTCACACCTATTAAGGCTAAATGAAAACATGAGGTTAAAAATCTATATTTAACATGGTTTCAACTGAGAAAATTGAAAAGAAATCACTCTCATGATTAATTTTAAAAAGTAGAATTTTCCACATTATTCTTTTAAATTTTCTACATTCTATTAAATACTATGTAATAGAAAGTTTATTTTACATATAGCTTTAAGAACTTAAAAATCTATGAAGATGTGATCATATTTTTTTCTTGAGATTACTACGCTGTTCACTATATTTTCATATTGGATCAAAATCAGCAAGTACAATTTGAACTCAGGAGCCTTACGTAAACCTTTCCTATTTAGTGTAAATGAAAACTTTTCCTAGGTTAATAAACATTGATAGCTTTCCTCAGGAACAGAATTGGGGTGACTGGTCACACCCTGCTGGCAGGAACCTACCTTGCATACCATTATCAACATCTTTCTAGATGGTTATGCAAAGTCAAGATCTTGTTTGACAGATCTTTCTCCCTCTGCCTCTCTTTCCTCCTTTCCTCTCTCTCTTCTCCTCTCCCCTCTTCCTCCCTTTCTCCTCCCACTCCCTTTCTCTCTCTCTCTCTCTCTCTCTCTCTCTCTCTCTCTCTCTCTCTTTCTCTCTCTCTCAAGATTTCAGTAAACCTCATACTGTTTCAGTTTTGTCACTGAGATACTTTCCTGATGCTTTACCTGACATGGTCAAATGAGGCCCTCTAGTCCCTGTTCTTACTCTGGCAGCTGAAAGTGGCTATGAAGACATGTTGTCAGGCACTAGAATTCTCAGTCTGTTATAATTGTTCATGTACTAAGAAGACTTGTCATCAGTAAGTCTTTCAAAGAAAGGAAGACACTCCCAGTTCTGTGATAGACAACGAGATACAGGAAAAAATTCTGTTCTTCAGTCTTGATGCTGCTTGGACATTTAACTGTTGTAGAACATAGGGTGACCTATATGGAATAACCAGAATAAGTTTTGAAGGAGGTGGCATAACGCTTTGTAGGGTAAATAATCAGGGATGGCCATATATTCCAAGTTGTAGTCTTCCAGACCAATAAGTGTCTTCTATATTTCCAGGAAATAAATATAAGTTTTAATTGGTATTATTACATAAGATACGATCTTTCATAGAGTTGTATAAATGAGAAGAATGGAGATTTTATGCCTATGTCTGATTTTTTTAAATGAGCCAGGGTGAAATATTGAGCTTAAATGTATAAACCTACTCATAAAATTGCTTACTAAAATAAATTTGGAAAGTAACAATGTATGCAAGTGTCACATATCTACTGATTGTTTTTTCTAATTCAAAGAGCACAACTAGCAACCATACCTTTATTTGTATTTACTCTTATTTAAGCAAACAAACGAACAAGCAAAAAACCACATTTTCTTTGGGAAATAGCCTGTTAGAAACCAGGGCAGAGAAATATAAAATGAATCTAGAATAATGTAGAATATGTCATTGCTACACAAATATATAGTCCTGTCATACTAGATACTTCAAGGGTCCATGAGACTTAAAAGGAGGCAGGTAGATTCATGTTGCAGAGTGTGATGAAGTGGAGAATTTACTGACAAAAGTGAGGCTCCTGAGATGCAGTAAGGGTATTGGAGTCCATAGTTTGTATCAGAAAGAAGACAGAATAACTCTTCTCATTCAGTTAGAGTGCACATGACTTGTGTCAAACTGTTATCAAGGATGGCAGCTTATTCATGGTGTGGACCCACTGCCAGTGTTAGAGTCTCCTCCCAGAGCTTCACAGTTCACTGAATTGTTTTAATTCATATTTTTATTGGATGTTTTATTTACATTTCATATGTTACCCCTTATCCCATTCCCCCCTCCCGCCCAGGAACCCCCTATCCCCTCATCCCTCCTCCTGCTTCTCTGTGGATGTGCCCCTACCTACCCCCCCACACTCCCACCTCCCCACTCTCAAATTCCCACCCACTTGGGCATCCAGTTTAGGAATCTCCCAGAAGCCTGTGGGCTTTGGTATAACAATGACTGCTTAAATGTGTATTTCTTTTCACCATGTGATTTTATTGCTAAATTATTTCAGAAGTATTAATCAATATATCTTTTTTTCTCCTGGAAGTAGAATTATTAAAAGTAGTAATGAATTACCTTATTTACTTCACTTAACTGAATATGTTAGAGTCATATTGAACATTTTTAGTAGGGGCTGTTTCTATATAGTTTCTCCTTTTTGTACCTTCTTTTTACAGAATTCAGTAGGTGCCATAAACATCCTCAGTGTGTTCCTCTATGACAATGGCTTCTAATTGCAGTACGGGCCGTGAACCTGACAGAGCCAGTGATTTTGACATTGATACTGACTTATTCATTGGAAAGAAATTACTTTTCTTGGCATTCAAAGTTCAGCTTCATACATACTACAGTTGTCAATATTGTCACTTCCTAGATATTTAAAAAAATGGGAATATAGAAAAAATATCCACTGCATTAGCTTTCTCAAAGATCACTGACAGAACCTCTGAAATAGTGAACAGATAAATTCACCTTTGTGATCTCTCTGGAGGGTCAAAATCAATATGTCCAATTTTCTAATTTCCTTTCCTGCCATTAATTTGCTTCCAAAGGTAAATATTTTCGCTGTAAAATATGTTTTGGAAGTGGAAAACGAATGATACATTATTTCTTTTTGATGTGATAGAATTAGTCTTATGAGTGGAATTTATAAAACATGATTATTTAAAACATATTTTGATACTGTCTAGTCACTTACTTACCTTCATGTTATTATAATAAAGCAACTTGATCAAACGCAACTTAAGAGAAAGCTTATTGTGAACTATGGTGGGGCAACATGGTGGGGCAGAGGCAGCAGGTGGCAAGCCTGGCAGCAGGAATAGAAAGCTGAGAGCTCCCTTTTCAACCAAAACCATGAGCAAACCAGAAGTGGGACACAATTACAAACTGCCAAAGCTACCCTCATTCACTTCCTTCTTCTAGCAAGCCTGTACTTTCTCAATATCCCCAAATGATGTCACCAACTGAAGACCAAGTATTCAAATGACCAAGTCTGTGTTGTACCTTTCTGACTTAACCCATTATGCTTACAGTATCAACAAACCCCAGTTAAAGATAAAATGTCCTATCAACGCTGTTTTACTATTTGCTTCTTACTCAGTGTGTGTAGTGTGGTAGAGCATTTATAAGAGGTATTTATTGTTAGCAATTCTTGTATAAATTTTTGAGGTTCAGATGTCTACAGATATACCTCAAGATGGAACTCAGTTGGAAAATTGCCTATCTAATGTTAATAAAGGCCTGGTTCAACCTCTAAAAATCATAAGCCTTAATTACTGGTGACTTTTTGTAACCCTAGGACATGGAAGGTGGAGGCAGAAAAAAATCACAGCTCAATTCCATCCTGGATTCTGTGATATTTTGTCTCAAAAAAAAAAAACCCAACAAATTAAAAATAAGAGCAGTGTTGGAAAATTGTCTGAAAAAATATCAGCATAGGTAAGACAATGTGTGCACAAAGTCCCACCACTAGCCAAGAAGCTGTATGCAAATGGGAAAACAAAAATCAGCATATTCTAAAGGAATCTTAATAGATATATCATCATAGTCCAGAGCAGGCCTCATGGTCAGTATTATTTGGCCAAGATAAAAGAGACAGCAGTATTTGTGTCTCTGTGTGTGTGTGTGTGTACTTTTGGGGATTGATTTGGTATTATTGTTTTATCTTAATTATTTTCTTCTTTTTTGTTTTTAGTTGTTCTGCTTTGACTTTCATTTGTGCTGTATTTTTGCTTTGTATTTTTTTTATTTGATAGATAGCATAAATTTGAGCAGTTATGGAGGTGGGAGGAGTCTGTAATGAACTGCAGAAGGAGAAAAATATGATAAAATATATGTTTTATGAAAAATACAATAAGTTGTTAAGTTGTTTGAATTAACAAAACACAATAGAGCTCAGACTTGCCTGGATGTAGTACTCATCCATGAACATTTTGTAATTAAAAAGTACAATAATTTTTAGCTTGGTAGGGGTTGTACACAACTTTAACATCAATACTAGGGAAGTAGATGTAAGTGGATCTCTGAGTTCAAGGCCAGCCTGCTCTACAGAGTAATTTCTAGAAATTCCAAGGCTACACAGGGAAACCCTGTCTTGAGAAACCAAATCACAACATTGACAACAAGAAAAAAAAGTGTAACAATTTTTATTTTTGTTTTCTGTGATTATAGTATAAGGATATTACCTCCTACCTTTCCTTTCTCCTCAAGTACCTCCTCTATGCTGTTTTTAAAACTCATTGTCCATCCTACTTTTATAAAACATATGTTATATATTATATAATATATATATTTCATTAATAATAGATTGAATAATATAATAAATATATATTTCTAAATATATAAATAACCATCTACTCAGTCTATATAATGTTATTACACACACACACACACACACACACACACACACACGCATACAATGTTTTAAGGTCTGATCATTTAATATTGTTCTCTTCAATTCTCACTCTCAGTACTCTTTAGTTACCAGGATCTTTTATGTCTGGTGTTGATACCTTATGACAAAGTCCCCACCTCCATGTTTGCTTGTTTATTTTGTTGATGACAACAACAATTGTTGGGGTTAATATTTATCACAAGCAGTATCCGATCTGGCTTGTTCTTAAGCAGCTGCCATGTTCCCAACTAGACAAGGCCTGAGGCCAAGAGTGGCGAAGTGCTCTCTTCGCTGCTCGGTTCAGACCTGTGAGAAGCACTGGCTCTGACACGCACAAGATGCCGTATTAGCGGCCGGCTCTGCCAGTCCACCACAGTGTCTCCTCAAAGCTTGGCTGAACCCTAGACAATGCCTACTACCCATGCGGTACTGGGTACAAATGAGACTCTAATGTTTAAAGATTATCCAAAGGCTTTATGTATTTAGAAATACTCAATTAACAATTTGCCCACACAATTAGAGTTGGTTCCCAATATCTAACCTGAGATAAAATTTGTTACCCAGGACTATTCTTGATGCATGTGTGGTTTTCCGTGGCTGCTACCTCCCTCTCCTCCTAGCTTCACCTGTTCCTTCTCCTTTTCCTGTCCTTACTCCTCCCACATTAGCTCCTCCCAAATTACTGAGTTTATTGTAAAATGTAGCAGGGGGTGGGGGTGGATATCCTGCTACAAACCATGTCAATTAACTTTAAATAAAAGAGAGGCTGAGCTTGGACCATGAAGCTTTTAATTTACCTAAAAACAATAGTGAGCTAAAACTTGTGAAGTCAATGTCCATTCTTTGGAGCTTCAAACTCAAAGAAAAACAGACAATGCCTTAAAAAAAAATGGAAAAATATGAAGAATTGCTAAGTTAGAAGGAACCTCAAAGAGAAGAAAGAATATTACTTCTGAAGCCAAGGTGAAAACACCTGTTTACCTTTTTTTTTGCGTGTACTATTGCACTTCATTAGCAAATCAAACTGAAGCAGAAGGGAATAGTCCACTGTGATGAGTACAGTGTCTTTGGAGATACTGCAGTTGACAATATTTTTTAACAATACTACTAAAGCATTGAAACTAAAATCCAGTACTTATAGGGATTTCTAACATTTTGACCATATGGCATGCTGCTGTGTGAAAGCGCTTGGGGCTACGTGCATAGCTGTCTTGTATAGTGTATGTGCCACTGGTGCACCTTCCTGGGTTAACAACACACCATTTTTGTGTGGCATTGGCCTGCCCTAGACTTTCTCTGCCCAGAAAGCCCCATCACTGGGTGATGTTTGTTTGGTCTTTATATGAGCCTGCTTGTTGAACTCTCAATTTATTTTACCTCAACTAATGGTGACAGTGAAAGGTTTTCTTAAAAGCATTTCTCTTCTCACAAATGTGAGGAAATCTGACTCCTGCCTGTGTTACAAACTCATTCCTATAGACAGGTAGGTCAATGAAATACACCTAATGTGAAGAAGCACCAAGAAGGTAGACATTCTCCTTCCAGTGGCAAGGTAGGGAAATGAGTTTTGTTAAATAATACAAACTATCACAGAAGACATAAAGGTCCACTGAAGAGAAAAAGTTGATAAGATTCTTAGGAAGAATGACAAAAAAAATCACCCTTTCCTTTGTAAATAAATTAGGTTGGAAATATGATATGGTCATTTTATTCATTGTCCATACTTGCCAATGCCTAAGTTCACCTCCAAAGCTTGCGGCATTTTCATTGTACTTTACTTTCTCGTTCCTCATGTCATATAAACTATTTAACTGATAGAATGAAGGTCTCCAGTAACATTACATGATGCAGCCATCTACATGAGGCCAGAGTGATGCAAGAATGGTTAATACACAGCTCTATTTTGGAATCCTGAGAAGTAAAGTGAAACAAGGTTGGACGAGTAATTTTCTTGGGGAATCTCTTAATCTTGTACCTGTAACTAAATGAAAGGGAGGCCAATGCATACAGAACAACCAATAAGCATTATAAAACTGCAACAGAAAATGTAAAAAGAAGGAGGAGGAGGAGGAGGAGGAGGAGGACGACGACGACGACAATGACGAGGAGGAGGAGAAGGAGAAAAGAAAGAAAGAAAGAAAGAAAGAAAGAAAGAAAGAAAGAAAGAAAGAAAGAAAGGAAGGAAGGAAGGAAGGAAGGAAGGAAGGAAGAAAGAAAAAAGAAAGAAAATTTTAATATGGGATAATAGGTATTAAATAAGTATAAACCCCTATATAACTTCTTACTTTCATGCGGGTTAGGTTGTACAGACATAACTGAGAAAATGAGGCTGATTTTCTATCTGTTTGGGAAGAAAAATCATGTTTAGCGAGAACTGAAAAATAATATTTCAGAAAAGGTGTGCTATATTTCCGTTGGATATATGGGAAGAATGCAAATATGAGTCTTCAATTTTGACTATATCTTTATCTGATTATCCATTTTCCTATTAATGGCCATACTGTTTAATTTCAACTTTAGCTACTATAAGTCATACTGTTTCAAACATTTTTATATGTCTTTTGTGGATATGTATTTTCATTTACCTCATATTTCTGGATGGAATGCTCAATAGATGTGCAAATTCACAAGAAGCTGTGAAACAATGGTGAACATGCTCTTTCGTTTTATCATTCCACTGGTCTAGTCAGAACTTATACTACTTCACATGCTTGCTCTCTTTTGATCTTACCAGAAGTTGTTTTAAAATTATACATGTATTGAATTGAATGTAGCACACAAGGCATATGGAATTACATTTGTGCAAATTCCAAATGAAAAACACTAATCACTTTTACTGAACATTCATTTGAAATATCTGTTTAAGACTTTCATAGTTTTATTTCTTTTGTTTTATTGAAAAATTATCATTGTCAATGTTTTTAAATTCATTGTGTAGTCTTCAGTAATATTGAGAGGTATATCTCCTGCAGGTAATTTCTCTGACTGTATTTTCTTAATGATAGGTTAATAAAAAAGACTGAATTTCAATGAAACTTTCTTGCTCTATAATTTTTTCTTCATGACTACAAATATTTTTTTGTCCAATTATGCTCTTACATTTATTTCAACTCTCTTCTCTCCAAAGGCAATGTTAATTGAAGTGAAAATTTATGGTTTCTTTGTAGATTCAGTTGTGTCAAATAATGTTTTTCTGAAAACTGTCTCATGAGAGGATCTTTCTACTGAAGCAAACATGAGGGAGGATGTTTTGCTGAGAACAGACACATGGTGGTTTTTTAAGAAGCACCCTGGAAATGGGGACATGTAATGTTTTGGTAGAGTAGACACTTGACAGAATATGTGATGTTTGGAAAGGATATAACCCAGCAGACAATGGATGATGTTGCATGGTATTGGTATGCCTTACAGTTTGTTGATCATCGTTTGTCTTGACATCATAGAGAAGATGCCACCAAAGAACTTCCAGTGGTGCCCTGGTGGCTTCTTGCTGCTTCCACAGACTGTAGCCAATTCTCAATGCCTCACAATTTCTTCTGAATCAACCTACCTTTGCTGATTTGTGAATGGTGTTTGCCAAGAGATTGAGCTGCTATTACTGGTTCCTGTGAATTTAATTGCTGATATCCTGATAATGAAGATTGGATTTGCTCCAAAGAACTATTTCTAAACAAGTCCACATTCTTCTTTGCTCTATTAACCTTTCCCTTCCACTACCTCTGGTGGGTGGTAGGCTAGAAGGGCGGTTAAAGCATTTAAGTACTCTTATTAAAAGTAGATTTTGAAAAAATCTAAGCCTACAGTTAATGCCTTGTATTTTCATTCAGAGTTATTTGGAGGTATGTTTCACATGTAAGTCTATTATCTAGACATTTAAAAACAAAAATTGACCTAAGTATCGAGATTTTTATTTTCGAGAGTCCTACTAGAGAAGCTTCGTTTTATCTGTAATAGTCAATATTACACTTTTTACACATACATGAATCTGCAACAGTAATAGGACCATTTCCAAACAGTTTTTCTCTGCAAATTCAACTATCTTTGTTAAAAAAAATCAAACTTATCCCAAGTGGATGAGCCTAATAGAAATAGCACTGTTCAACCTGCAAAAAAAGGGGAATGTGATACATCTGCTTTATCCATTTTGATAGCCGTAGGGTAATTGTGGAATTTACTTATCTCTTTCATTTGCCCCATTTTAGATGTCTTCATTCTGAAGTCTTCTTTGGTTATTCAAACTTAGTAATATTTTTAGTGGATAGCTTAATTGAGCACTTTTCCCAAATGCTCTACCATCCAACTAAAATTCTAAATCAAGTTCCAATTTTTAGACTGTGAGCCACAAGAAAGACCTTGTATCAATACACCAGGGGTCTACTAATGTGAAAATCACTTTTTATTTGCATTAAGTAGCAACTTTTATAATATAGCTTGCTCTGTAATTTTTTTAGTAATTATCATGAAGACACACATATTAATGAAATGAGGATCAGTATTATATTAATTATCAAAAGATATTTCCCATATGCATTTTCCAGATATATTTCTGGAAAGACTTCAGATGCCAGAGGCATGTCCAAATTGAGAGTAAGTCGTTAACTCATTTGATCTTTATTGGATTTAAAAAGTCAATAAATGTTCTTTGTATATGTGTGTTTATATGTTTTGTATGTGTTCTGTCATATGTCAGGTTTGAAATTTTGCTTGTGTCATGGTTCAAATTAGGAGGACAAAGGAACACTTATATTTCAACCACCTGGTGAGAACATGAATAATTTCTTTTATAGACAAAAAAAAAATGATGAAGGAGTAACCTTGAATTTCCTAGGCAAGGGCAACCTGCAGTGGTGGTCAAGATGACTGAACATGATATGACATTCTGAATAAAATTTTGGAACCAAAGTTGGCATCAGATAAACTGAGAAACACAAATAAGGTATGAATTATCTTTGGAAAATTATATATTATTTCTTGCATTGTTAAGAATTTACTATACAATAGTGAAAGAAATGAGTTAATCACAATTTCTATAATTAGCATTTAATTTGAAAATGAATAATGAATGCAAGGAACCTCACTTTTTACATCTGGACCTTTATTTTCTATAACCATATGAAATAATTCAAACACTATTATTTAATAATTTTTCACCAACACAACATAAACCTGATCTTTGCACATACAACTTAAACAGAATTTTCCTTATTGCAAATGCACTTTATCCTTGTTTTAATAGTAGTAAATACATGTCAACATTTAGTTTTAACATGGGAAAAGTAAGAAAACTTTCTCCACCTTAGATGATCATAGTCTACAGTAAATTCTTTTAGCATGCTGCAAGGAATATTCCTTTATTTGTCTATTATTTTCTACAATGTATAACTCTAAAAATAAAAAATTCGCAACCAATTATCAAAAAGACCCTAATTCTTATTAACTATATCAACTGCAAAATGAATTTAACTAATCATAACACAAAGTAACAAAAGTGCAAAGCATGCAACAGTAAATTTTCCAGTGTCTTGTTCACTAAAGCTTTCAGTGCTTGTGATATTGCAAAACAAGTAAGGTCCATAGGATTCTCAGATGTAATACGACCGTGAATATCAATGGGGGTTAATGTCCACCAAGAAAGAAGTAACATCCACAAAATGAGGCAGAAATTGTAACGTTCTCATATCAAAGTTACTTTCCAGTTTATTTTCATGACTTTTGAAGTGAATGTATGTATGTTGGTGTGTGTGTGTTTGTGTTGTACAAGAATGTGTTCACATGTGTACATATGGGGCAAGTTATCAATTTCAGATGTTTTGCAGGCATCAGTGACCTTACTCTTTTTCTTTTGAAATTTTATTTCATTTTATTTTTATGTGTGTATATGTTTTGTCTGCGTGTATACACATTTTCTACTTGCATGCCTGGTTTTGGTGGAAGTCAGATGGGGGAATCAGATTCACTTGATCTGGAGTTAACAATCACTGACAGCTGTGGTGTTCGTTTCAGGAGCCAAACCCTCCTCCTGTGCCTGAGAACACCAAGGATCTTAACCACTGACTTATCGATCAAGCACCCACAATCCTTGTTCCTTGAGACATAATCTCTCAAATGTCTGATACTCACAAAATAGTCTAGTCTGGTTGTCCAGTGAGCTTTAGGGATTCACCTTTCCCTACCTCTTCAGTTGCATGCTGACATATCAGGCTTTTGTTTTTGTTTTTACACATGTTCTGGGTATTGAACTCAGGTCCTCACAGGTATACATCAAGTGCTCCACTGACTGAGATATCTCCCCAGCACATGGTACAGTTTCTACTGATACTTTGTACTAGTTGTGCCTATTTTATCAGCTTCCATAGGTCAGCACAAACTGGCCTTCTGCATGTGTCCAGTTGTGTTTTCTTAAACATAAAGGATGGATAAAACTAATACTCACAGCCTCTCTTGTGCATTTAGAAACTTCCAATCTTTAGGAAATTCACTTTCTGACTAAGATCTTAAGGTTATTTCCTTGGCTAAAGGAGTGAACCCCGAAGTCTCCAGAGGTCACATACAGACTCCAACAAGAAAGTAAAATATATGAATATGTATATAAATAGCTGAGTTGTGAATTTATAAATAAATTATAGAAAGTTAGACTAATGTCTTCAAAATGACCTTATTGACACTCCTATTCTAAAAATAGCCACATCAGCTCTTCTTGTCTGACTTACAGAAAATGCCCCAAAACAGCCTCAAGCTAAGAGCACTTTCAGTGGCCATAATTTTTCTTTGGACATATTGGCGTGTATGCCTTCAGTGAGCTATAAACATCAATACTTCAGTTTTCATTTGAATTTGGATTGACTGGCATGTGTGAGTGAGGGTGGTACTGTTTAACACATGCGATTCTATATTGTTAACAGTTCCAAAATACTGACAGCCAAAGAATTTGCCTCCTATCACTGGAAAATTTCTTACTTGCATTAGAATATGTAAGAATGGGCTTCTGTGCACAACTCTTGACTCTTTTGTCACACGAGGCACTAACATTCATCGGGCCTTTATATTTCTTCTTAGCAGCAGGCTCAATGGTGATGTCAGCGAGTACATAGAGAACTGCCATCATTTTTCCCCCTAATTATGTTACCATTCTTAGCACAAAATCCGCCTGGCTCTCCAGAGTTTTCCATTTCAGTGATAACTGCTATTATATGTCATGTCATCCCTTTAAAGTTATCCCTCAATGGTAACTTAACTCATGTGCTGCACTGATGCTTCATCTTTGTCTTCTGAGACAAGACCATGAGCTTGTTATTTCAGGTCTCCCATCTCAGCAAAAACTGCAGGTGCTTGTAAGAATGCCATTGTGTATAAAAGGAACCCACATTTATCAAAACTATCAATGTACAGCTATGTATCACTCAAACCTAAATTCTGATATGCTTTGCAGATTTTATTTAAAGAGTCAATTTTTGAGCTGAGGAGATAAGATCGTCCAGTAAAGTGTTTGGTGCACAAGTATGACAACCCCTGTTTGGATCCTAAGTACCCATATAGAAGCCAGATGTAATGGTGCTTGTCTAAACTCAACACAGTGAAGGTAGTGACAGGAGTCTCCTTGGGCTTCCTGGCCAGCAAGTCTAGGGAGATAAAGGTTCAGTGAGAGTTCCTGTCTCTAAAAATAAGGTTAAATGACTGAGACCTTTGATGTTGACTGCTACCCTCCATGTGTTCACACATACATGTCTTTCTATGCACACATGGACATACAAATGAGCACACACCTCAAGCTTGCACACATACACAAAAATACACCGAAAGGATACATTTTAAATGTGATCACAGAATGGATAGTAGTTATTAATTGAATCATCTATTAGATTTATTAGATTTACATTTAGAAAAGAGGAGTTTAGGAATACCCTGAGTGGCTGAAGAGTTAAGAGCCTAGGTGATCATGAATGCTAGGAGTGCTTCCACACAACTCTGGTTCAATTTCTTGCCCTAAGATGGCAGCTCACAACTGTGTGTGAGCCATCTTGATGGTCCCAACTTCATTTTCATTATTTCTTAATTTATGTGTGCATTTATGTGCTCAGGCAACCAGGCAGATGTTACAAAGTACCTAGGGAGATCAAAGGACAATGTATGAAAGTTGCTTCTCTTTCATTATATAAAACTCAAGTATCCAGTTCAGGTAGTCATGCTTGGTACAAGTGACCTAACTGGATGGAACATCTTGTCAGCCTCTTGTTTTCATCTTTTCTTTTTGTTAGTCTATCTTTTGAGATACCACCATGAACAATGTGAGCTTTAGAATGTTGGTAGTGTTGCAAAGTCTATCACAGGAGTAGAGTGGAGCTGTTCTTCCCTCCCATCCCATCTACATTGCCAAATGCATGGAGGATGCATTCATCAAAGCCTCCATTTCTACAAAGCTCATTTCCATAAAGCTTAGGTTCCAGAATAGAAAGCATTTCACCCTTGACTTCCATGGGCTAAACTCCACAGTTCAGTGAGTGTTGTGTGTTGTGTTAATAAGTTAAAGAACAAATAAACAAAACCACACATTTCCTGGAGTTTGGAGACAAATAACAGTCAAATATTTATCTTCCAGGAATTTCCTATAAGATCACTGTAATCTAGAATACATATGTTACCAAATCTCCTTTTTCAGGCATTATATCATTTTTTTAACTGTGTCACATTTTAGCAATCAATTTAAATCTCAGCATTAATCCTCTACTTCTCTTTTTAGTATCTAGTTTCTTACTGTGGAATTTCTGTTCTCTCTGTCTTTTTATCTGGTCATATTAACTCACTCAACATTCAAATAGTATTATGTACTCACATTAAATGAGAAGAGATGACTTTCAGAAAAAATAGTAATATTGAGAGAAAAAGAGGGAGAGAGAGACAGAGGGAGAGAGAGAGAGAGAGAGAGAGAGAGAGAGAGAGAGAGAGAGAGATTTGTTTTTTGTGTAACAGTCATTTGAACACTCTATTTTGATCCCTCTAGAGAAAAGTTCACTCAATAAAAGATAAAAGAAGCTCCACTCCTTCCCAACCCACTGCTTCCCAACTCTGCCTTTTCAATAATCCATTTTCCATACATTAACCCTTGGATGTTGTGTGTAATGTACTCAGTGTAAGGAACTCTGGCCATTATCACCACAGCCTCCTGAAAATGGCAGAGCTTAGAGCACCGAGGAGGAAGAAGGTAGCTGTGCCTAGTAAAACTAAAAATAACAAAAGAAAAGAGAACAATTTTTTAACTCACAGAAATTTTGAATAATAAAAGGTCTGAAAATACTCTAAGTGCCTAGATATTACAAACTCCATGGAATAGGGGAGAAAATAAGTCTCAAAGAGATTAAATGCTAGCCTCTATGTCATACAGCTGGTGTATTACAGAGCCTTCATTTAAATTCAACTATTAGGAGTTCTCTCAGCATATGAGCCTCTATTCAATTTCTGAGGAAGGAAAATAGTATGGAAATCCATATGGGTGTCAGGAAACAGGGTCCACTTTGAAATTATGCATTCCTTTAGCAACATCATCCAGTCACTTCTCTGAGCCAAACTAGCATTACAAAACCTACATATGCCTGTCATAAATAGCATTATTATCAGAGGTGTTCATATAATTTGCTTTTTCTACTATAGTTTTAGTATTTTATCTAATCTTGTTCATGGATGCTTCGTTTCTGCAAGATTTCCTAGAAGACTCCTCTGTCCAGCTTCTTCCTTTCCCTTGATATGGTTTCCCTGTATTTCTTAAAAATTTGCTTTCTGGGTTGTGTTATCCCCCAATTTCTGAGGTTAGATGATAAGAAAGACCTGTGGAGTATTCCCTAGCTGTCTAAAATAATAATAGTGGCTACACTTCTAGCCACAGCAATGCCTGAACAGAGGTAACTGTCTTTGGTTGCCAGTATGTCTTGCATGTGTTTGTCTCCAACAGGACCTTGCCTGTGTCTAGATTTACTTATAATGGAATTTTGTGGCTCTCTTGAGCCCCTAACAGCTAGTGCTTATGATGAAAAAGAGTACCGTAAGGGGAAAACACAAATCTAAGAATAATTTCTTATAAATTTCTAATACTAGGCTTACTAGAATCTCAAGGGATTAAAAAGTCTATTCAGAAAGCAAGCCAATTCAAGTCATGAAAATATCCAAAACCTGTTTTCCAGATAGTTTATCCAAGATACTATGTTGGGTTATTTGTTTTATTTGTTTTCTCTTTTCCTATGACACTTTTTCTAAAGTCCATGCATGCATATGGAGTGACCATCTCATTCCCTGGAAGGTTTTATTTTTTTTTTAATCAGGTTTTGAAGCAAATACCTACTTAATTTAAATGTGCTCTTGGTCTTTACTCAGTGGCCCAAGTTTTATATCTCTTAAAGACATTGATTTTCCTTCCTGTCACTCCTGGCAAAAATGAAATGAATATAAAGCAATGAAAATTGGCTAATTCTGAGACTTTGTTTAGTCAGTGATGATTGTACTATGCAACAATACATATTTAACAAAACATTAGTTTTATGTATTTTCAAGATGTTTTATCCCTCTTTATCCTAGCAAATATTTTGGAATTCCTTGTGACAGCAAAGCTATTAATAGTGGAAATTTTGTTAGCTTTCTGGATATTTCTCAACTGTCGGCAGTTGAAAATGCTTACAACCTCTCACTTCATTTCTGTCTCTAGGGATTGGCTCATTTTAGACTTTTAGTCTTATATAATTTTATGTCATTCTTCATTACAAAGCATAACTCAGACCTCAAATTCACATCATCTATTTGTCAAGGGAGAGTCAATTGTTTATGGATTAATAGAACCACCCCCCTCTTTTTCTATTTTCATGAGAAAATAAAGATGTCTTTTATAGATTTCAATCTATCCTTTGAATCCAGTAACATTTAAGATCCAGTGTGAATGTCTCTGCCATTACTTACTCTGCCATTAAGAGAGATGCTCCGCACAATGCGAGGTTGCCTTGTTTCATGGAGAAATAACTGGCTGCCCCCCAAGTGATGCTGTGTATGCAACTCTAGTTTCTGAAATTCTTCCTTCCATTTTCTCCAATTTTCTGCTGCATTTCTTCCAAGGCTTAGCTTTCCTGGAGGCTTTAATTGGTCCATTTTTAATCCCTTTTGGCATTGTGTAATTATTGGCTTCCCTTGTAGGGAAAAAGCAAGAGAGTCATGTTGTTAAATATAAGATATTTTATTGTAGGGCCTCTGTGAGCACTTCAAATTGACCTTTTGTGTTGTATGTATGGAGTCAGCACTGCACAATATGGGCCCATGTTGTATTCTAATATTTTAAACAGATCTCCATTCACTGCACCACACAGGCTCTTGCTTAACTTATGCGCCTCCCTAAACTTCCTACTATCTTTATTGCAGTGACCTTGAGGCTATATTCACTTCTGGCCAATTAAGCTGTAAATCAGAATTTATCACTAATAGCCATGCAATTATAGGCTGCAGTGAAATTGCTCAGCAAAGAGAGATATCTGTATACATTTAGGTTTTGTTTATCTGCCAAAAAACAGACGAAATTAGAGCAAATGCAGTCTGCTCCTTTCCCTCACTGACTCAAAATAATGCTTACCTGGCATATTTATGTTTCATTTTCATTAAAAATATGTGTGCAATTCTATGTTATTTATATGCCTTCAGTAAGATTGAGTCAGAGGCTTCATTTTATTAGATATATAGCATAAACTTACAGGTACAATAACAGAGCATATTTAGTGTTTCAAAACTCAAAATTTTTCTAGACAATGGTGTTTAAAATTGTTCTGTCTTCATTAACTGAACTGAAACTTCCAAAAACAAAGGTTTGGCTGTCTAGTTGCTTTTCCTTTGGTAGAATGGAACAGGCAAGCTGCATTGAATTTGATTGTGAAATATACTTATCTACATTTCTGAGTTGTGAGGAGTCTAGTAAAAAATGGTATCAAAATATTTACGCTCTTAAATGGAGATCGCAGTCTAGGTGCACACACAGTGATGGCAAAGTTGACAATACCTTCATTTTTGTCTGTATGAGGAAATAGAAAAATAATATAATTCTCATTGTCAGATGCTGTAGCAGAAGTGGAAATCACAAACACATAGTAAAGGAGATTCATGCTGACTTCTATTCATAACAAGAACTCTTGCAAAGCTCTTTCTGTGCAACATTGGTTGATATCAGTTTTTATGCATGCCTTCAACCTCTTTATGATACGATTTAAAAGTGTGTGTTATGAACAGATATTTATTCTATGGGTCATTCTACAAAGTTGAGAATTTTCTGTGTGTTTAATTTTTTGGGTTGTTAGAAATGCATTAAATTTCTATTGATAAATGGAATTGACAACCACCAGTTCCGAATTAAATGCATAAGTGATCATTCAAAGTATGACATATTTTTAAAATATCATTATAGATATGTAAATGTTTCTGTTACCTAATTGAGATGCTTTTTATAAATTAGACATATAAAAACTAACAGTTCATTACTTAACATGGAATTTCATCACTTGAAGACTAATTCAATGTCTTTGCAATTTAAATTATATATAATTATTGGCATACTATAAAATAATATAGTTTCAGAATCATAGTTATTCAAAAGGTATCTGATTGTTTCTCAAAGTACTACTTTAAAGAATAAATTAAAATTAAAACTTTGGTGTTTGGTATATATTAATATATTAATGTAATATTAGTATAAATTTTGCATGTTTTAGTTTTTCTTGATTATTACATTGTCTTAGATAAGGTTCCTATTGCTGTTGAGATATACTATAACCACAGCAACTCTTAACAAAGAAAAGTATTTAAGCGCAGCTGGCTTATAGGTCAGAGGTTTAGTCTGTTACAATAAAGGCAGGAAACATGGCAGCATGCAGTCAGATATACTGCTGGAGAAGAAGCTGAAAATTCTACGTTTTGATCCACAGGTTCCAGAAGGAGAACTGCCTTGAGCGTCTGAGACCTTAAAGCTTGTGTCATTCCCTATGAACCAAGCTTTCAAACATGTAAGCCTATTAAAACACCACATACATCATAAAATACATTTAAATTCCTGATTATTTTGCAGTTAAATTACATTATATTTATGTGTGATGTTTACACTAGTTTTAATTATCAGTTTTGTTTTTTCTTACACACAAAAAACATATCTCTCATTTAAGATTTTTGATTAATCCCGAACATGAACTGCAAGAAAATTTAATTATTCAAGTCTAGTCATAAATAAACATTTGTTTAGGTATTCTAAAGGAAACAACAAGAAATCTAAGCACATAGATTTAGATTGTAAGAATGACTCAGAAATTAAATGTTCTTCCTTGTTCTCATAGACAGATGCTAGCAGACTACACAAAGACATATTTGAGAAGAGGAGATATTAGTTGAGAAAATTCCTCCAGAAGTAGAGAAATCTGTAGAGCATTTTCTTAATGGGAGGGTCCAGATCCAAGGGTTGTGTTAACCCTTAATAGGTGATCCTGGATGTTGTATGAAAGCAGGCTGAGCAAGCACCAGGGTGCCAGCCTGTAAGCAGTGTTCCTCCATGGTATCTACTTTGTTAATGCTTCTAGGTTCATATCTTGAGTCCCTTCCATGAATTTATGTTATCATAGACCATAATTAGGAAGTGTAAACTGAAATAAATCCTTTCCAAGTTGCTTTTGGCCGTAGTATTTAATCATAGCAATATGCACCATACTTGACAAAGACCTTTGTTCAGTTTTCAGGTCACAACTACCTGTAACTCTGGCTCCAAGAAATCCAACATTATTTTCTGGTCTCTAAAGGCACAAACACATATGTGGCATACACACACACACACACACATATAAACAAACATGCACACACACACACAGAGAAAGAGAGAGAGAGAGAGAGAGAGAGAATCTAAAGAGTTATTGAGCACATAATCATGTTTATTATTGAAAATAGATTCTTCTCTCATTCAATACATTCCAACCATGGTTTTCCTTCCTTCTATTCTATCTTACAGCCTCCCTCCTTCTCCATACCTAGCACCACTGCTCCTGTTTTCTTAAAAAAAAAAAAAGAATAAATAAAGCTTCCACGAGAGGACATCGCTACAGGGCAAAACAAGATACAACAAGACAAGAGCCCTCATATGGAGGTTTGACAAAGCAGCAATTTTTTAAAAAGGAAATCAATGTATTTTTATCAAGAATACAATGTGAATGGTGTCACAGACTGTATAAATTTTCAAATAGTGTGCCTTCAGAAGACACAATAAACAAAAGAATATAAAAATGCAATGTGAAGAAGAAATCCAGGAGACAGTTTAAATGAACTTAAATAAACATGAAATTTTGGAATATGAGATACAGTTCAATAGACGTCCATATGCTTATGTCATGCAAAATGACTTGAGGAATAGGCATATGTGACAAAAAAAATGATTATATGTGAAATGGAGCCAAGAGAGAAATAGTTGGCAGAGGAACCTGCCAACAGGAGAGTAAGAATTATGAGCTTTATCTGCAGGTGCAGGAAATATTAGAAAGATTTTGAATAGATTATTGTAACTATTTTTCAGGAAAATATAAATGGACCTAAACATACCATAATGTCTAGAATAACCCTACCAAAATTTTGATCATTTAAAACACACAGATTTCAGAAGAGTGGGAGCGAAAAAGTATGCTTTAAAGTTTGATCCACAATATGCAATGCAGGAACCATATTTTGGGGAGTGGCAGGTGTAATATCAAAAAAAAATGTGAAATAAGTAGAAACCGTATCATACTGAAAAGAAACACAGAGTTACAAGAGAATCATCTTGAGAAGACTTTTAGCAGAAGCCAAAGGTTGTATCTAGAGGGAGAAGATGATTCATTCTGGCATCTTCACAGAAAACTCTCATAGCAAAGATATGCTCCAACTCCTCCCAACTCACATCACTATAAAACTTACAACAATATGTAATAACTTTGTCACAGTGTAACATTATTGTGTTTATCTCTTTATCTATTGACTCAGATTACACTTAGTGAGAAGAAATTAGTTGTCAGATTCTGCATTCCTGGAAAAGAAATGAGCAAAGCAAGGAGTCTCCTTTTTTTTTCCAAAGGTTTCAGTCCTTCTTAAATGAGAACATCAACAAGTAACAAGCTAGTCTTACAACAAAGAGTGAGAAATGAAGGAAGGTAGGCATGAGCTTAATATTTTTTGAATAAAATGTTAAGAAAACAACTAGCACAAGAATTTTCAATTTTCAATACAGAGTTTCCTTGCACATATCAGAATGGTTAGGATATTTCACAAACAATAAAAAAAGCAGTAAGCTAAAATTAGTCCCCCCAACACACACATAATTCAATAACTTAACAAATAGAGTTGATTTCTTTGACTTTCAGAACGTGACAACTAAGATATCCAAAACAGGGTTCTTCAGAGATATTTTTATAGGTAAAGAGAAGTTTAGGGAACAGAGCTAAGTAAACAAATCAACACGGATTGACTACATTTCCGTTTGCATATATTATGCATAACTCTGTCATGGAATCTGTCATGACTCTGTCATAGAATCCATTTTCAAGAGATGAGGAAATAAAACAAACTCAAGTGTGCCCAGGAATAGGAAGCATGTTGCATGGAGTTACATGTGACAGTGCTTATATTTATAGTACTGGAGAAGAAAGTTAATTATATATTTTTTAACATATAAAATAGTAACCAGTATATTGGGCATATTTGGATTCATCTGTATCTTTCAGAATAGTTCTACAAAAACTTTTATTGTTTTGGAAATTTTCCCATTTGTTTTTTATATCAGTGTGTCTATATTTCTAATAATTATTCAGAATAATCAAAATAAAGCACATATTACATATATATAATTTACATAATATAAAACATTATAAGACTACCATTCAATAAAATATTCTTCAAATATATTACCGATATACAGAACATACATAGACATATTGCCTTTTTAAAAGTCTTGTACTGATACCTGGCTCTGTTATTTAACTTTCCTTAAATATTTTTCCAGGTCTCCAAAATGAAAGTGAAACATTTTAAGATATTTGGAGTTGTATAACACCAAAAAGCTAAACACACAGTGAACTCTTGATAAATATTAGCTGAATGAGCAAACACGGTCAGCTGGTAGAGGAAATTCCATGCCAGGCACAGGAATTTGGATATTAGTCCACAAAAAAAAAACCCAAGAAAATTTTTGTATAGAGAAAACCACAATGAAAACAATTATTTAGAAATGTTTCCCTTGTGTTGGATTCAGGAATAGTGAGAGGGGAAGGTTGGAGATAAAAACATATCGAAGAACTATTACAGGAATTCAATATAGGAGTCTTGGCCTGAACAATGGCAGGGACAAAGGGAATAAAGAACAAATGCTGAGGTCTTATAAAATAGAAATTTGTTAAATTGTTAAATTGCAAGATGCTAACCATGTAGTGTAAAGGAAGAAACACCTAAGGTTACACACTTGGGGTAAGGAATATAGTGGCACAGTTGTAGATGGCCTGGGCAACAAATTTACATCTCTCTGACACAGCTGTGTTACCATTTAGCAGAAACTTTTCTCTTGTAGATAAAGGATACAGTCCTATTGGTAGTTTGAATAAGATTAATTTTATTCTACACAACCTTCGCTTACGATCTGTTAAACCTTATTTTGGAGGCTCAGAAAATAAGTTTTGTATTAATGTATGCTACATGCCTACAAATGCATGAAATATCTACCTTCAAGAAAACAATTAGCATTGTCACATAGAACTATTTAATAATTAAATTAGAAGGAAAGTGTGTTCAGTAGGTATATTTTAAAATATAGCACATAGATTTGGTTATAGATCTGCTTGGAAAGAAAATCATACAAAGCATTTTTTCCTCCTAAAACTTAAGATAATTCTGTGGTTTGACTTTACTGATACAGATAGCACATAAGCTGGCATTTTCCAAATGAAATATATTTAAATATGGTATTTTTCAAATTGTCTTTGTAAACAAGTTTCAGTATAAAATTTAGTTTACCCATCAAAGAATTTCACTGTGTTTTCCCAATTTAAATAAAATTCTCACAATATATAGAGGTAACTGTAATAAGTCCAAATGGCTCTTTATAATTACATTGACGTTTAAAGATATTTATGTGAGCTCACAAGATTCTCATCTCTCTTGGCTGGTAAATGTATCAAACAAGGAATGGAGCCTGTAAATAAATCATTAGAGAACTCACACTGTCCCTCGCTTGAAATTTGCCTTTTGCTTGTTTGAATAGAAACTTTATTTTACATGCGATGTGGCTCAAATCCCTGAAGTTACTACTAAAGACTTTCTGAATGTGTAAAGTCTCAGCATTTTCTAGATGTCGAGGTAGCATTTTCTACATGTGTATATTCTAATAAAATAGGTGACCATGAATGAAATAGTCTGTACTCTTTTCTCTGAGGAATAGAGGAAAATAAAAACATAAACATTTGTTAAGCAGGGCTTCACTGCTGAGAGAATCATATTAATCCCTTATAGCTGATAAATTTGGCACAATTCTACTGTCTTCATATTTCCATTAAATGATGGGTTGAGTTTTCAGAGGGAAAAAAACCATAGCTTAAGTATCCTAACAAATTTAAATGAGGCTTACTTAAAGATGTTCATTTACTAATTGATCTATCAACAACTCAGAGGAAAGGGTTGAACCTTGCTAAAGAGCATATCTATTTTAGAAATTTGTAAATGTTATCACTGGTGGACAGGGCATGAGTCCATTTTTCCTTACCTGTTGTACTGCGTTAGCACACATGAACTGGAACATATATATTTTAAGTTTATATATATGAGGGCTCCAGAAATCAACTGACTAGCCACTTTACTTAGCCCTCTGAAACTCAGGAGAGTGCCTAGTCAAAAGGCAAGAATTTCATGTTTGGCACAACTATATGTGCCCTGTCCCCTATGAAGCAGGCAGTGAAATTGAAAGTGAAATTCATGGAGCCTGCCTAAAGATGGAAATAAAGGGGAACATTTGACAAGGTAGTCTAACAGAAGAGTAGAACATGTCACTGATATAGCTGAAGATATGTCAGAGCACAAACAGAATGACTGCGGGAGTTTAGAGTAGCGGTTCTTAATATTTCTAATGCTAAAATCCTTTAACAAAGTTTCCCAACCATAAAATTATTTCATTGCTACTTCAGATCTATAATTTTACCACTTTTATGAATCTTAATGTAAATATCCAGTGTTTCCAGTGGTTGTAGGAAAATCCTATGAAAGAGTCATTCAACTGCAAAAGTGTCAAGACATGATACATGGGTTGATGTCATAGAGAGACTGCACTTTCATAGGCAGGTGGCAAGTGCAACAAGTAGTCAAGAAATGATTGTGAGATTCCTAGACACTCTGTTGAAAATAAACTATTCTGCCTGAAGATTGTATGTAAAAACAGGTACAGCTGATTGTTTGTCAAATGCCCCAAGTCAAGAAAGGAAGGGAGGGAGGGAAGAAGAAAGGAAAATTACGAGACATAGAGAATCAGCAGATGATGGGAATGTAGTTCAGTGGAAGAACATTTCTTAAGCATATGCAAAGCCACTTCTAAAGAAACAAGGCAAAACTAACATATTTTCTTTTCAGAATAGAAAAATCATCCTATAGATTGAATGAAATCTCAACAGTCCTTAAAGAACCAAATAACAGTGAAAACTAAGAAAAAATATGAAGTACTAACATTTAGGTTCAAAACTGTTGTAAAACAAAGCATCATGACAGTGTCATACTGGCTCAAACAAAAGATCATTGTTTCATTAGAATGAAGTGGAATAGAGAACATAGGACATCTTTGTGTAATTGATAAGAGGATTTTTAAAATGGGTCCATGGCTGCCCAGTGTCACAGTGAAAGTTGACAGAAAATTGAATATCCATATCTAAAAACATAAGTATAATATCCTGGGATATTTCTTTTTGTGTGTCAAATTCACTAAGTCACCTGTAACCAAAGTGAATGGAATTTCTTGATGGTTTAAGATTTTAACTGGTGGCCCCATTAAAGGAGATTAGTTTTTATAATATGATGAATATCAGTTCACTGATGCACGTGAATGATACAGAGGAAAACATAGTAAGGGACAGTTCATACGTGCCTTTTCCATGTGTGCAAGCTGAGACATTGGTCTCTTCTACCAGTATGTAAATTATATATTTAGTCTGTCATTGTGAAAATATGTTCCATTGTTTGTTCTAAGCATCACCTATAATTGTATAGGAAACATGCATGCCCTGGAGTTCCCTTCTGTTTGGTAGTGTCAGATTTCCTGAATAGAAAATCACAAATTGATTTTATACAAACCACCAGGATGAGTCTTCTGTGCATGAATGCTGGAAAGTTACTGCTGAGGATTTTCGTAATTTAGCCAGTCTTCTTAGACGAGTTTTAATTATCTTGACAATATTTATGTACATTGTATTAGTTTTCTATGGCTGCTGTAACAAATTACCGTAAGTTCTGTGCCTTAGAGCAATGAACATTTATTTTTCTTACAGCTTCAGAAATCTGGAGCAACCCCAGTGAAACTGAAATAGAAGTGGTAGAATTGATATGTTCTCCTTTCTGCTTCCATGACTGGATCTTTGGATTTTCATCCCATTCTTCCATCTGCAAAGCAAGCAACATAGGCCTTCTAATCGATATCTCTGGTAAGTTTAGATTCTTATTGTGATGGAACCACTGTCACAGCAAGCAGACTGTTCCTCTCCTCTCTCTAAAAGTGATAACTATGGCTGTATTGCTATTCCACCAAGAAAGTACTTCACTCTATTTTCCTATCTCAATATTGATAATCCATTCACAAAAAATGGTATATTTGCCTCTCAACATTAAGATCCATAGTACCCATGGATTAGAAATAAGATGCTTTGAGTACTATAATTCAGCCCATCATTGATCACTGGTCATCATCAAAAAATGACCATAATTTATATAGGAGTCATTCAATATATAGATAGATATAGATCTTATGTCAAGATCTCTATCTCTATATCTACATATATATATATACATATATATATGTATATATATATATATAAATTCTAATATATTTATAGTTCTTTCAAAGTATACCTTATGATATTTTACTCAAAAGAAGTATACTACACAAGTGTCTCAGTTAGGGTTTTATTATGGTGAAGAGACACCATGACTACAGCAACTCTTATAAAAGAAATCATTTAATTGTGGCTTGCTTATAGTTTCAAAGGTTTAGTCCATTATCATCTCAGTGGGAAGAATGGAGGCAGAGAGGCAAGCATTGGGTTGGAAAGATAATTGAGAGTTTTACTTAATTGATCTTAAGGCAGCAGAGGGAGACTGTGTGCCACAATTAGTATAATTTGAGCATAGGAGAATTCAAGGCCTACACCCACAGTTACAGCTTTCCTCCAACAAGGCCATACTTCCTAATAGTGCCACTCTCTATATGCCAAGCATTCAAACACCAGAGTCTATGGCAGGGGGGCCATTCCTATTCAACTTAGAGTGTCACTCCCTATATGCATGCAAACACAAGAGTCTATGTGGGTAATTTCTATTCAAAGCACCACAACAAGAAATAAAATATTCAGTGACAAACTCCACCTTTCACAACACATTTTATTGATTTATTTTTGTGAAAAGTCATAGACATTCAATGAATATCTATTTTCAACATTTGGTAGAACATGTGGACAGTTAGTGAGGATAACATCTAATATCTGTTTGACCAGCTAAATATGAGCTATCCCACAATGTCATAATACTTTATATCAGATTGGATTCAGAAAATAGCCATGCTAGTCTAACAACAGCCCTTGGCTCCACTTTTTTTGGTTGTTGGAAATCATACAATTCCTGAGTTTTACAATTCCTTTAAGAAATCAATTAAATCCACTGTTTTATTTATTTGTGTGTTTGTTTTCCTTTTCACTCTACTGAGACTGACTATGGAAACATATTCTAACCTCTCCTCTATGAAGCTTGGAGGCATACTTGATTTCTCAAAAATATTGTCAATTTGTGTCATTTTGTTAAACCAGCATTGGGAAGACCAGTCAGAGAGCACATCAGAAAGATCCAGAAATAGATAGCATTGAATTACTCTTCAAAGCAGCAGAACTATTTCTGCAGTATTTGGCTAGTTTTCCACTGCCTGCAAATACTAAGCACATTGTTTCTGAAGTCTGTTCAGAGGGTACCTGTTTCTCCACAGGATTCCATGGATCTTTGCAGCAGTACACAGGTCAATCCAGAACTCACCTGTGTCCATTAGTGGCGTTTTCTTCTACAGTTTGTTCCCTGGTAGGCTTCTATGTGCTCCATTTTTATTTTGTATAAAATCTGAACATAACTGTTTCTATTCTATTTTGTGGTGTTATGCTTTCCTTTTGGTTGTATTCAGGCCTTGAAACTATTGTTAGCTCTTTTCTCCATAATTAGTTGCCTTTTACTTTCTTGTCTCTTTGTTCTGTGATCATTTATACACAAAAAGAAAACCTGAATTATCTGGAAATTTTCAGGTGAAACAATTAATTTAGTAGTATTAGAGGGTGTAGACTTAGATGGCATACCAATAAAGTTATAAAGTTTCTTTCACATAAATATAAAATATATATTTCATGTTATGAATTTTAGTGTGAAAAGTGAAGGAGAATGATAAGTATTATGAACGCCAAACAGAAATTGAGTAAGAATTATGTAATATAAGATGAAATGATGAAGATTTCATAAACATAGGAAATAAGATGCTGGGATTTTGTTTGTAGAACCAGAAAACCATGCACTTTAACACTACAGTTGCAAAACATCAGCACTTGTCTTCATACGTTATAGTTGTTAAAATGAATCAATGATACATCATATCCTATATAAATGTATGTCATTATTTATTCAAATTAATAGGAACCTTTTGTGTAGCCAAACATAGTAGCCTATGTTTCAGACATGTCTGTCTGAGTGACTGCTAACAGTGACTATACTGTAAGAAGTAAGACTATTTCTAATTTTTGTTGCCTATAGCATGAGCCGTAAACTTATATCAAGAATGTAGACACCTTGTTCTTTGGATAGAAAATAAAGAAACATTTTATGTATATTAAATGCAGACACCATATTTTCTATAATGAATAAATTCCTCCTCTCAACTATCACTATTTATAGCATTTTCTGCCACCTTTGAAAACACCCAAATAACTGTTGCTCAGCAAATCCTATTACACACTCAATCTGTTTGGAAGCACCCGTATTACATGCACCCAAGATGCTGTCTACACAAGTTCCAGCAAACATCCTAAAACCCTGTGCAAACTTACTTTCATCCAAGAGAGTCATTAAAATATCTAGAAGGCACTCCAGGCTAGTGAAATGGCTAATTCTGCCTTTTAGTTTATCCACTATCAATTCCAAATACTTACATACACAATATGGGATTTTGAGTTATGTTCCTTGATATTTCTATTTCTACCAACAAATAAAAAACACAATAACTGACTTATATTGATCTTTGCCAAAACCAAAATGGTGACCTAAAGAGATTCCTACAAGTTAGCAGAGTTGTAAAATACAGATGTCTTGATGATGTGTCCTGTAAATTTTGGAATCTAAAGGGATAAAGTTTGATTTATGGTTGAAAAGGTCATTACATAATTAAGTCTTTACGAAGATCCATATGATATGTCCATTGTACACAATGCATTTTATAATAGTGTCTAAAGGCTATCTCTTATCATAGCCAGTGTTTTATAGTCACTTAAAGCAACTTAAATGGTGTATTGTAGTATAGATGATAAAATAGGTAAAGTTCCATTCATATATCACATGATGATGTAATTTGTTATGCTCTTTGTTGGCAGGCATAGCATAGCATATCTTAGCATGCCATAGCTTTGCTAAGAAAATTTGATTAAAGTCACTTCAAAATATCCTCAAAGTTCTGGGGAGATTGCTTAGCAGGTAAAACACTTGAAACACAAGGGTCAGAACCATAGTTTGAGTCCCAAAATCCCACTTAGAAACAATGACGAGCATGCGGCTCCATATGTACTCCCAGCTCATGGCAAACAGGAACAGAAAATCTCCAGAGTAAGATGGTTACCCAAAATTTTTGAAACAGTTGAGTTCTGAGTTAGCCAGAAACACTGCCTCAATATATACAAATATATATATATATATTTGTATATATGTACAAAGGGATTGAGGGAGACTGTCTTCATTCTCAAGGCTTCTAAAATACTAGCATGCATTTGAATTTGCATCTGCATGCAGATAAGCTCATACAATGCAAATCCAAATAGATACATGCACACTGTGTAGACAAAAACACAATCTGCTCAAATATTGCTTTAGTTCACATAATTTTAGCAAACCCTAACATGACAAAATCTACCCAAAGAGTAAGATTTAAAGAATTCAAATTCCAATCCCCTCTGTCTGGTTTCAGTGTTAAGTTCTATTAGTTCCCCTGTATAATCTGACCAAACATTCAGTGTTTGTCTAAACATGGAAAATTAAGATATTAGCCATAAAAATGGGAATTATGCATTGATTTAAAACTTTGAAAGATGATTACTGTTTGAACTACAGATACAATTGGTTTCTGTCCAATGGTATTTATGCCATGTATAAGCAATACCCCATCTCTTTCTCTCTCACTTTTACTTTTTATTGATTCTCTGTTAATTCCACATCATACAGTCCAATTTCACTCATCTCCTCTTTCCTCCAGTCTCCCCATATCTCTTCTCCATCTTTGCAACCACACCCACTCCCACATACAGAAATGAAAACAAACAATCAATTAAACAAAATCTCACAGTAGAAGCAGCTATGTGTCATGGTCACATAGAAAACACTTTTGCCCAGACAGCTTTTTCTTGCAAATGATCTTTAATGGGAATAATCGGTTCAATACAAAGTCTCTGTCTTCTGCTACACTTATCAGTACTGAGATCCTCATTAGAACTCCTATCAGATATTCATGGAGATCCTGCAACTTTGAATTTGCAGGACCAGCCCTTTCAAATACTCCAGGAATTTTATAGATGTAGTAGATGTTGGGATGGGCCAAATCAAAGATGTGGATGGTGTCTGAGTTGGTCAGCCAGACAGCTCTCCCATGCTCACACCATTGAGGCCAGCTCTCCAGCACTGCCTAGATGAGGGATGGGATAAACTTACCTGTTCTCATGCCCTCATTCATAGAATAATAGAATCTGATTTACAGTGAGTTTGGCACATGTGGATTTTAGTGTAGACACTGAATACTAATGACTTATCACATCCTATCATCATTCAGAAATAAAAGAGTGGTTAAGGAGAAAATTATCCTTTTAACATTCACCTAACTGCAGCCTACAAAAAGAGTGTTTAGGAGAAAATTCAAAGAGAATGTATAGGATTTTATATCCAGAAACATGACTACAATGATAGCAAAGACCTTCTAGGTATGTTTGATGGAGCTGGAATGAAGAACTTCCTTAGTATACAACTTTAATTTCTCTGTCTGGAATCTTTTAGTACAGACCTTTAATCTTAAATGATGAGTTTAACTGAGTAGTCAGTCAAAGTAATGAATCAATGAAAGATTTGATAGTTGAGTTTATTTATGAGTTCCTTCAGTGGCAGTTGAAGCCAGAGAATAAGGGGGAGCCAGAAGATTAGTACAAACTGTCAGAGTTAGTTTGAGGCCAAACAAGGCAACTCAGTGAGAAACAGAGAGAAGCAATATTAAAGCACTCAGCTTGGAGTGAAGTTTTGAGCCAGAACAGCTGAGTTAAGCCAGGCAGCCAGAGTCCAAAAAGAACTAGAAAATGTGAGCTTATTCAGTTGTAAGCCTTTTATCCAATATACACAAAGAACTCAAGAAATTAGACTCCAGACAATCAAATAACCTTATTAAAAAATGGGGCAAAGAGCTTAACAAAAAATTCTCAACTGAGGAAACTTGAATGGTCCAAAAGCACCTAAAGAAATGTTCAGCATCCATAGTTATCAGGGAAATGCAAATCAGAACAACCTTGAGATTCCACCTCACACCAGTCAGAATGGCTATGATCAAAAACTCAGGTGATAGCAGATGCTGTGGAGGATGTGGAGAAAGAGGAACATTCCTCCATTTTTAGTGGGATTGCAAGCTGGTACAACCACTCTGGAAACCATCTGGCAGTTCCTCAAAAAATTGTACATAGCATTACCTGTGGATCCAGCTATACCACTGCTAGGCATATACATAGAAGATGCTCCAACATATAACAAGGACACATGTTCCACTATGTTCATAGCTGCCTTATTTATCATAGCCAGAACCTGGAAAGTACCCAGATGTCCTTCAACAGAGGGATGGATAAAGAAAATGTCATATAATTACACAATGGAGTACTACTCAGCTATTAAAAACAATGAACTCATGAAATTCTTAGGCAAATGGATGGAACTAGAAAATATCATCCTGAGTGAGGTAACCCAATCACAAAAGAATACACATGGTATATAGTCGCTGATCAGTGGATATTAGCCTAAAGTCTCACAATACCCAAGATAAAATTCACAGACTGCATGGAGCTCATGAAAAAGGAAGACCAAAATATGGGTGCTTTGGTCCTTCTTAGGAGTAACAAAATACTCAAGAAAGAAAATATGGAGACAAAGTATGGAGCAGAGACTGGAGGAGGGGCCCATCTGGAAACTGTCTACATAGGGATCCATCCCATGTGGAGTCACCAAAGGCAGATACTATTGTGGATGCCAGGAAGTACAAGCTGACAGGAATCTGATATACCTGTCTCTTGAGAGGCTCTGCCAGAATCTTACATATACAGAGGCAGATGCTCAGAGCTAACCATTGAACTGATCATGAGGTCCCCAATGGAGGAGTTAGAGAGAAGACTGAAGGAGCTGAAGGGGCTTGTGGCCCCATGGGAAGAGTGGCAATACCAACAAACCAGAGCTCCCATGTTCTAAATCTCCAGCCTGGGAACACACGTGGAGGGACCCATATGCAGTGGAGGATGGCCTTGTCAAACATTGATAGGAGAGGAAGTCTTTTGTCTTGTGAAGGCGGGATGCCCCAGTGTGGGGGATTTCTAGGGCGGGGAGGGAGGAGTGGGTAGTTAGGTTGGGGCACACCCTCATAGAAGCAGCTGGAGGAGAGACAGGATAGCGAGTTCCTTTGTGGAGGAGGAAATGGGGAAAGAGGATAAAGTCTGAAATGTAAATAAGTAGAATATTCAATAATAAGTAAATAATTTTTTAAAAAAGCCTCGGAAATGACAATTACATCTGGCAAATATAACTTATTTTTACAAGGGAGCATCTGTGATATTTGTAAGAGATAACAAAACTTCCGAATTTTTAACTCCTCTGGAAACTATAATAGTCTTACTCTTCAGGAAAAAAAAAAAGAAAGAAGGTATTTTAAAAATATTTTTTAAAGAATGAATGAAAGTAAGATCCTGTCAGATGTGGTAAAGCCTATTTCACCACTGAATTATGAACATATTCTCAAATTTCATTAGGGTATAACATATTTTCACTTTTCAGTGTTAGCCTAAATACTATATCAAGTAATACCTTTACCAATTCAGATATGGATTTTATGAGATATAAAACCTCCTTTATATGTTTTAGAGCCATGAACCTCTTCTATTTCTTCTCAGAATTATTTCTTTATCTTCCACTTCTTTTCCACTGAAGCAGATTGTCTTTTTACTCAGGTTCTATTTTGAAATGTTCATTTGCTGTTGAATGTCTATCAGTATCTGCCATACCTAGCTTCTCCATTCTCTGTGCTTTTCAACTTTCATTTTCCTCAATGTAAAGTCTTCTACATTTTCACTTTTGTCTTATTCTTTAAGGATCTAAAGGATGACAAAACCACTTTTAGAAATAGCTGGGTCAGTAATATAAGGTGTTTTTTTTTGGTAAGATTCTCTATCATGCATAACAGAACAAAATAGGAAACAAGAGGAAGCAAACTAGAGTTGTGTGAAATTGCTCATTTATTCTTCTCAAATAGTTTTGGGTTTTCATGAAAGTGCTGAAAAGTTCACAAATTGTATTCCAATGAGATGAATATTTGTTTTCCAAGTTTTCATCAAAACTTCTGTCTTTCAGCGCATGTTTTATATGCATGAGACATCCTTCTCCCGTGTGTAACTGGTATAGCCTGTTTGTTCACAGGCATGAAAATGGAAATGAGACATGAAATGTGCTCCCGTTGCCTGACTGGATAAGGAAAAATGCAAATTGTGCTGTGTGCCAGGAATCCACACTAATGTGCATCTGGGCAGGTACTTTCATTCACCTTTATAATTTCAATTGGAAATTATAGAATTGAAGAGTTTTTCTAACAGGTGATTTTTACTTGGATCTGCCCCTTCCTGGTTAACTATAGCACAAGAGGCTACCACAATGACAGACTCTTTTACCTCTCATCACAATAAGAAAATATACAAGTACATGGCCAAAAGATTTGGGTCATTCTACAACATTTTTAGTTCCATATATACAGTTTTCTCTTGGTGATGATATAATAATTCATTCATTTCCTGCTTCTGATTATAATTTTCTAAATGAGCAACTGTAAATGCAATAGTCCCTTAATGGATCAGTAATATGACAACAAGTTTGTTATCTGCTAGCTTGAAATACCATGTAAAGGGTACATTCAAATTGGTTTTCCTCTGTGTGCTTTAAATGATATTAAAGCATTTCGTAATTTGGAGGAGGCAAATTATTCTATCATAAAGCACTGACGGAGGCATTTGTAAGACAGTAGTTCAGAGTAAAATCCCATTTGGTCCTAGAATTGTTGGAAAGCCTGCCTTTCTTCTTTCCTTCCTTCCTTCCTTCCTTCCTTCCTTCCTTCCTTCCTTCCTTCCTTCCTTCCTTCTCCCTTCCTTCATTCCATTCTTCTTTTTTTCTTCTTTCCTTCAGTTATTCCTTATTTCATTGATTCTTCCCTCCCTTCTTTCTGTGTGTCTTTCTTCTTTCCTTTCCATTCCTTTCCTTTCCTCTCTCCATCCCTTTTTCCTTCATTCCTTCCTTTCTATTTTGTTTACATGTATTTTATTACTTTTCAAGTTCTCTCTCATAACTGATTTTCATGTTTACTAGGAAAAATAAAATTGCAGAGAGTAGATATAAGGAGATAGGAAGCACAATGTCTGTGGAAGCCTGGATCGAGCCAAAAGACATAATTCTCAAAATATAGAATGAGTGCTAGGTTCAAGTTAATAATGGTACACCAAAACTCTGAAAGTTTCAATATTTTATATATCTAAAAATAATTAGTTTATGTTTTTAGTCAGCTCATAACGTTACCTTTTGTACAGATTCACATGACACAACATAATCCATAGTCCCATACACATACATACTGTATTATTGTACTGATCCAAGCATTCTTAAAGCTATTCTAACTTGTTTTTTTTCATTACTCAATCAAGTTTGCTATTCTTGTTTTGTTAAAAGATACATATATCTTTCTGTTTTAATATTGAGTGTATATATGATATAGTGAGGGCCCCAAACCCTTTCCCTTCTGGTCAACCCCCTTTCTCTCTCTCATTAGAAAATAAACAAACTTCTTTGGAATAATAGTAAACAAAATATAGTATAATAAAATTAAATGTGATGAGATAAAACAAAAACCATTACATCAGAATTGGACAAAGCAAACATACAGAAGGAAAAGAGCCCAAGAAAGGAACAGAATGAGCGATCCATTGAGTGAGTTCACTCACTCAAGAATCCAATAAGACCACGAGACTGGTAGCCATAATTTACACACACAGGACCTGTAAGGTAAAAGGAGAGAAGTAAAAATTAAATATAAATAACATAAAATAAAAATTTAAAAATAACAAGATAAAAATTTTAAAATATTTTTCAAATATTCTGAGAAAATATGCCTTTGATTGTCTGTCTGCCATCTACTGCTAGGTATGAAGTCTACCCTTAAGAGAAGTTTGTTTAGAGGAAACCAAATTTTTATTTGTAAGTAGTTATCAATTGGAGACTGATTCTGGGTTACAGATGGGGATCTGTGTTCTCTTCTATTTTCAGTGCTAGGACCCCAACTGGTGCAGAGCTGCTTAAGGACCTGTGAGTTCATTTGTGCATCGATCAGCTTGGTTAAAGGGGTCTTGTTTTCTTTGTGTCCTCCATCCCTTTGGCTCTTACACTCTTTATTCTTCCTCTTCTTGGGGTATTCAGAGCCCTGAGAGGATGAATTTGACAAAGTCATCTCATTTCGTCTGAGTGTTTCAAGCTCTCTTACTCTGCACAGTGTTTAGCTGTTGATCCCTGTATTTGCTTCCATATGTTACAAGAGGAAGGGTCTCTGAATATGACTGAACAAGACACTGATCTATGAATATAGTAGATTGGTCATTGGTGGTAATTTTGTTGCTATATTTTTTATTTTATTAATATTAATTTTCTTATCAGAACAGTAGTATTTGGTTTTACCTTAGGCCCATAGGCTTTCTAGTATCAGGCTCTTGGTTGTGTGGAGTATCTAGTATAGGTTATACCCATGAAGTATCTTAGGTCAAATTAGATATTGGTTGGTTACTTGTCGCCCCATGTATGCTTCCTACTAGGGATAGCCAGGCCATTGAACACCAAGCTGGACTGGAAAGACTGATGCTTAGCAGGGAAAGGGTGAGTGCAGTGCAAGATCTCCTTTGGCAAGAGTGAACAGGCAATGGGCACACCAGGAACAGCTTCAGAAAACAGGCTAAATTTATTTTGGAAGTAGTATTTATACCCCTGGAGATGTATCCAGATTACTCTCAGGCTAATTAATCCTTACTAGGGTTGATTGTGGAGGACTGAAGTAGGTAGGTAACTAACTTCTGCTCTATTCATGTTTGAAGTCTCCAGGGTTGAAAATCTCCCTGAACACTTCCTCTATAATCCTGGGCCATTAAGGTCCCACAGTTGCTCCCTCAAATTTTATGCCACCATTGCACTGCCATGTCTTTCAGACATGACACCATTGTTGATCAAAGGGCCTGTGGTTAGATTGGTGTTTGTGTTTCTCCACTGATAGCATGGAGAGTACCTTCCTATAACAGAAGCTCTAGCACGTAGGCGTAAAGACTATATTCAATTACCAGTTTGACCTCTTCAGGTTCAGTGTGCTAAGGTCAATAAATACTAAGAGGTACCCAGTTACCCTATTTCAAAGTAGTAAAGTAGATTCTTGCCTAACTGTACAAAGATGGTATGGACAAAAATAGTACATAATTTCTGGTTTATAACCATGAAAGTTGAGTTATCTTAAATTAAAGGTTTATCCAGAGTTAACATATAGAAAACCAGAACACTTGTGTCTTATAGTCAACATAGATTATAGGCAGAAAGTCCCTAGAGTTAAAGTTACTTTGTTGGTCACCCTGATAAATTTATATATTTAGAATTTTCTATATTCACATTACTGGTTACTTCACAACAAATACTGATCAGCCTTTATGAGCACACTAAAGAAAAGTTTATATCCTCAACATGTTCATCACTTTACATGATTCACATGTTGCCAAAATGTGTGGGGATTTCTTTCCTTCATCTAGCACGTCAGATTCCACAGGTTAAGGACTCTTTCCTAAACAATGGTCTCATTTTTGCCTCCTCTATGCTATCTATCGCACTTCTGATTTGCCAGATATAAAGTAGGTTTTCTGTAATCCTTTCCTCAAGTTAAAATAATTTCATATAATAGCTTATAGGATATAATAAATATTATTCAAATTTATCATTTACAACAAAGTATCCAACAAAGGGTATAGTTGGACAACCACTCAAAAGAAACACAAAAAACTAAGATAAAGGGAGTCGTAGAAGTTCAATGCCCTCTCTGAAAATACTACCTCAGATGTACTTCCATATTTCCAGTACGTTGGGAGCTATTTAGGCCCCATGTCCAGCAGATTCATCATCAAGGCATGACTGGTTATGTCTTCAGCAACATTTTCTTTATAGAGGGAGGAGACTTCAACATTATAACTATGTCAAGATCTTATGGTTACTTACCCCAATCTAGAAGCCAAGTGTTATGTCATTAAAACAAATCAAAGTCATGTCTTTCATAAATTATCAAGGAGTGAGTAGGATTTCTGTTAGAAACTCCAACCAGGACACACAAAGGTCGTAAGGGATCTGTTTCAGAACCAAAATGTGCATATTTTACTAATTCATACCACCATTACATTATGAAAAGGTTTATATTTTATTAATGTTTAGGGAACACACCTTCCTTTCTGGGAAGTTTAAACTTTAATAGAATGTAGATTAGGTGGCAATTAAGATAAGTTGTCTATACAAGATATTGTAAGTGGCACATGACTCAACTATGAGAGATCAGTGCCCACTCGGGATAACAAAATAATTAACATCAGTGTGGAAATAAAGGTAAAGATGAGGATAAATTCAAGGGTTTCTAAATGAAGATGCCACCAGAAAGTCTCAGGAGAAATGTACAGTACGGCTGATGAGGACAGCAAACAGTATGCTTTGGCATTGGATTATGAGGTGAGGCTAGGAGAAAAGAGAGAATTCTGGAAAAAAGTACCACTTCAAGTAAAGACATGGATGCTAGTGAAAGCACTTACCCCATCTTCATGGTTTTAGGTAAGGGGAAGCCTTAGTATAGAAGTCTCTCTCTCTCTCTCTCTCTCTCTCTCTCTCTCTCTCTCTCTCTCTGTGTGTGTGTGTGTGTGTGTGTGTATGTGTGTGTATGTGTACCTCTTTTCAGTTTAATTATAAAAAACTAACTCTCCAGGAGAAACAACAACAACAACACTACGAACAAAACAAAACAACAAACGCTGCACACTTTGAGGCTCTTTAGTAAAATCTAATCCTCACATTCATCCTGCATGTGAACATTATGGTATTGAAATATGGGGTCTCAGGCTGGTAAGATGGCTCATTAGACAAAGGCTTGTTGAACAAGTATGAAAACTAGCTCTCAGATCCCCAGAATCCACAGAGAAGTTAAGTGGGCATGACAGTGGACCTGTAGTCTGCTATACCAGAGGTGGAGATAGAACATGGGAGCACGCTGGCTAGCAAAATTACCCAAACTTCAAGTTCCAGCTTCAGCAAGAGATCATGTCTCTATCTGCTACATGTAAAAGGATGTAGGAAGGAATCCATCCTCAAAGTCAGGGATCTATCTATCTATCTATCTATCTATCCCCCAACACATGTATTTACACACATATAGATACCCAAGCACACCACACATGCACAGAACTGCAACAAACATTTCTTTTAATCTATACTCATGGGACTGATTTTTGGAGGCAATGAATAATAGCTTAAAAAACTCCTGATTCCTCTTAATATGTGCTATGATCTATATTTTTATGTAAATATTTCATATTTTCAATTAGTTTTTAACACATTAATAATTAATTACTTAATTTACTTAATATACATTGCTATAGAATATAAATATTCTTAATACATGGTACATATGTTATTATTCAATTAGAGGGAAATAATTCTTCAGACAAAGCTGTACTACACCACAAACGAGTTAACACAGCACAGTTTCTGGTTATGATGGGTGAACCGTGTAAAGATATTTTCTTTTGTTTTTGAACTTTTTGGTACTTACAACAAACAAGGTTAAACTATTATATGATCAGCAGATGATATGGTTGGCCACACAATAGTCACTGGATGAAGAGATGGGCAAAATTAAAAGGAATAAGGCTTAGTAATGCATTGCTTCTTATCCTACAGATGCCAAGAATACTATGTGGAATATGGACTGATGGCCAATGAGCCTGCTAGATAATGCTCAGTGACTGGTACCTGAATAAGAATACTTGCTCTTAATGACTCCTTGGGAACATGGGATGCAGATGTGATTTTAACCATGCTTGTCAAGCTAGATGGAAAATGTAAAATGTTCGGGTTTTATAGTTAAATCTGAAAGGGGATGATGAACATAGTTAATGAAATTGAATAGTCCACACCATTAATTGAAAAATATAACCTAGACCTAGAGAAATGGCTCTGTGGTTAAGAGCCCTTGCTGTTCTAGCACAGAAACTAGTTTAGACTATAGACACCATGTGCGTAACGTGGCAGCTCACAGCATTCGTCAAATGTAATTTCAGAAAATCCAAACTCCTCTGCTGAGCTTCTGTGTATCCACAATGTACTGGGGTGTTCTTATATATGGTCAAAAAATATTCAAACACATAAACTATAAATAAATGCATCAGATTTTTAAAAAGAAAAATAGAACTTATATGTCATATTGAGCACATGTCCTGTATACTTTAAGCTGGAAACACTTATTAAAGATCACAGATAATTCTTATTAGGGAGAGAAAGTCTCAGGCAATCTTTAGTGATTTCAGTATGAAATCTTGAAAGAAAGTCATGTTAGCATTAATCAGTGTGCCAACCATTTCTTGTCTTGCTTCTTGCTATCCTTTTCTCGATAATGTCTCTGATAAGCTATGTGTGTGTGCTCAACCTTTATCAGGACACCTTGAAATCATTTAGGTATCATGCAACTGTATCTGGCAATGCATACATTCCTTTCAGATGCAGCTGTGGAAGCATACACTGCTTTCAAATGCATCTGTGCTATGGTCTATCAATTAAATGCATTTTTCTATTTAACACAGGCTTTTCTAATTCAACTTATTCAGGCTATCAAACAGGAATGTAAAGCCCCATTTCTTTAAAAGGCCGAAGAGATGATACTTTTAGTCAAAGTGATACCTAAACTTAACCAGACTAATGAACTGAGACCATTTCATAGGAATTTTGTTCTTACTCCATTAACTAAATGCAGTACGCAAACTGCTGTACACTTTTTGGCTTCACGGGGAAAGGTACTGTTACATATATATTTATTCACAGCTCAGTGTCACTATGGGCTCATTAACAGCCTTTTTCATTGTCCAATGGTACTTTCTGAGAAATTTTCCAATGTCTTATCAATCAACTGAATTACATTTTTGAAGTGTGCTTCATGCGTCCATCTCATGGGGCTATGGAGACTTCACAGATATGAAGGGATGATAAATATTTAAAAGGCTAAATCAAACAAATACGTTTTTCAGTGAAACCTTACAAATCAACACTAAGTGTGAACTCCTTATGCATAAAACAATAGAATCGGGGGTTGAAAAGAAGAGTGTGGAAGGATTTGTGATCTGTTGGAATTGGTCTGGAGAGTGGCAAGTGGAGGTCATAGACTGTAAATTGTGAGAGACGCCCCTGGATTCTGGAAGTCATTATGTGACAAATTTACACAGGGTGAGTACAAAGGAGAAGAATGAAATTGTCAGCTAATAGCATATAGGGGGGTGGACTTTTCAATAATCCTAAGGTCAAAAACCTGATTTTACAGCAAAGGAATTCAGTTCTTTAAGGTTACCAGCACAGATTACATATTAAGCATTTATCCCAGAGAACCAATCAGTAGAAGTCCAATTTTATCTGTACTAAATTCATGGAAATTTGAAGACATCCATGCTTGAATATCACACAGACAATTATGCAAAACATAAAGCAGCTTCATAGGTCTGCAGGGACCCGAAAGAATATCTGAGTGTCATCTGCATACATATGACACTGCAGGCCACTGCATTGAATAATGTTAGTCACTAAAAATATCTAAATATAAAGCCAAATAGGATTTCAAACAAGCCTCAGGGGAATCTTAAAGTAACTCAGTAAAGCACAAACCATTTCCTCAAGGAAAAAAATTGTAAGACGAATATAGGGATGAAGAAACTATCCGAAGCTACCCATGTTAACTCCAGAAAATTCAAAACCAGTCCTGTCAAAAATACAGGCACAGTAAGCAGAATTCAAACTAGACATATACCCTTAAAATGAGCAAGAAAATAGACATTCAGCCAACAAAATGCTCATGGACATTATGTTCTAATCTAAGTCCCAGAGCTCATGATGTGAATATTTAACATGAAATTCTAAAATGACAGCCTAGCAAGATTTCAATATTTATTGCTTCTTCTCTAATAATTTATAAATATTTCAAATGTTAGTGAAGAAGGAAGCAGAAGCAGCCACAGAACCACAAAACACAGTTAATAGTCCACCTAAGTTAATTCTATTCAATTACTATTTTCTCTGTGATCTTGGAAAATGATTTCTGTGTTGCAATTTTGAATACATAGATATGTATATATTATGTATAATCAAACACAAATTTGGCATGGCTAGTAATCTATTTGATGAAATTTTGATAATTTTCTCTATAAAATTGAAAAGTCTTAAAGGGAAAAGGTAATATATCTATTATTCTGTCATTATCATTACACAATACTGTAAAAATTATGTATAATCTTTCTAAATGCCAAATCAGCCAGACATCAAACATCTTTTATAGCTTATTTATGATCTGTGTCTTTCACAATCCAAATGTTCAAAATTTTCCAGTCCAAAGACTGACAGTAGCAAATGGAGTTAACTGGCAAAGAAGAATTGATTCAAGACTACTACAATTAGAGGAAAGATTGAACTGAATAGGCACCAGAATAGCAGGCTAGGAGACTTTAAATGCTGGGAAAGCTAATGGAAAAGTACCAGAGGAAGTTAGGGGTAAGATTGGTCTACTATTAGGCCACCTGTCATTGCTGATTGACACTGATAACTTATCCATTATAAAAGTTAGGTTGCCACCTTTCCAGACAGTAGAAGATAGCTATCTCCCTTGATTCTCACTTTTCAAAGGAGGAGTTTCTAGTACCTAATAAAAACTTTCCTAGACTTTAAAATGGACATGTCTAAGGAATAGTGAAAATTGCAAATTTTCTCAAGAAAATGATCTAAGAAGCATAGATAAGACACGGCCAGCTAAATTTCAGTTAGGTTGTAGCCATGAAATTCATTCTGGTTAGCCAAATGCATCACTCAGATATACCCTGAACTCTTCTGAAATATCTTCTTACTTTGGAAACAGCTGGAAGAATCTCAACTAGACTCTGTTTGACAGATATTATCAATATCCATAGCAGACTAATATATTATTATATCCACAGAACAATAGAAGAAAATAGCTGAAAACATACACATAACTCTTGTAACAGGGCAAAGCAACACAACATTCTATGTGAAGATGATGACCAAAACTGGGTTGAGCCTCAAGACTTCTTGAAACGTAAGTGATATGAAGTGGTACTGACTGAGGTTATAAACCTCCAGTCAATAGTCATGGTAAAAATATTTTAGAGGTTTAGTATTCCTCAATATTTTGATAATTAGGCCAGTGGTGTTGCAGAGCAGACATGCCTATGTTGTAAAAGGAACTGATTCTTAACCACAATTAAATCACCATAACCAGTAGGCAAAATACAGATTACCAGATTGATTGTTTTTGAGCTGGATTCTCTGTAATAATATATTCATATCTATATGCTCTGAAAAATGTGGCAGAACACATCTCCATTTTCATACCACAATGCTTCTATTTGATGATTACCAGATTAGAAATGTAGACATGGTGATGGCAAAAGATCTTCCACAATCAGCAAAGGCTGTTGCTGTGAGCAAGCTGACTCTTCTTTTCCTAGAAGCAAGGGTTGCCTGGAAGCTCTTGGCTGCAGTCTCTCCCAGAAACTGGTACCCATGGCTCTTCCTAGTAAAAATTCAACTCTGCTTTTAACAGCTCTGTGCAGTTTCATTGGGAAAGAAAAACTAAAACTTCTTTGGTGCTCTTTCTAAAGTCACCGCAGGTAGTTAACAGTTTGGTTAAAAATAATTAAGCCAATTTGTTAATATGAAACTTAAACTCCCTCACACAGAACACTGTGTTCACAGGATGAAAGAGATTGTCTAAGTGGAAGGCTTCTCCAGGGAGACTTGGAGCCAGTCTCAGCATGAGGTGCTTTATTTTCTACTATAATTCTTCACACTTCTGCAAAATTGTTGGAAGCCTGTACCTCTGTGAGTCGTTTTGCTTATTCTCTCTGCTGTCACCGGTCCCTACTGGGACTACCTCTAGTCATTCCTAAGCAGATACCCTACAGCTAGCTCAGAGCATTAACAGAATGCACAGTGAACTGAATACAGTATGACAGATGCCTCTAGTTGGGACAAAGAAGGAATAAACAGAAGACAATAACTGAGATACATTGCACTTGTCACCAACTAAGATAAAGGAACAGGCATGGGGGAAGGCCCATTCATTTGTGTTAGTCCTATTCATCCTTCTGGAGTATCTGAATTAAATTGTCTATCCTTCCTTGGTGAAAGATGTGGGTCAGTAAATGGAAAAACATTGGATATTCAAATAATATCTTAGTTAACACATGACCCAACTTCCTGCTTGATATTGCCACAAGTCTCCATCAGCATCTGGTACTGACAAGCATGTCTATAAATATATTTAGATGCATTAGGTTTATTCACTTATCTTTTCTATTCAGTGCATAATTATTTCTCATTTCTTCCTATACAGAGTTCTTCTGATACCCAAGTAGGTCAGAAACCCAATGCTTTTATCTATGCAGCTAACAAATGAAAATGGCCAAACTTTATCACAGTGATTGTCATAATATTTCATTGATAATTATGACCAAAATGCTTCTGTTTTAAAAGATTTGATGTTTATACCTGAGATGCAAATATTTTCTTGTGTGTCAGTGTGGGTATGTATGTGTGTATGTGAGTTTTGTTTGTTTTATCTTGTTTTCTGGCTAATCCAACTTAAAAGTTACAAGCAAATGAGTTATACTTCTTAATTCACCCATGATCCAGAGGTTAGGTAACAATGTTCCCAAATAGGACCATATATTTCTGCGTGCCTGTGTGTCTCTACACACTGACATCCAGGGTACTCAACCATCATTTGAATTATGTCCACACTGGAAAAACAATAAAGTTTTCGATACAATTTTTATAACAAACAAAATAGAAGGCAAAATGTACAGCCAAACAAATATTACAACAGAATATGTGTGAGTGTGTGTATGTGTGTGTATAGATGTAGAGTTCTTTTGGTATATATCAAAGAATGGTATTTCTGGATATTCAGATAGACTTATTCCCATCTTCCTGAGGAAACAGCATGCTAATTCCCATAGTGGCTATACAAGTTTCCACTCCCACCATCAATAATGAGTGGTCCCCTGACTCCACGTAATCACTGCCATGAGCTGTCATTTGTAGTATTGATTCTGGCCATTCTGACTTGTATAAGATGAAATCCCAAAGTAGTGTTGATTTGCATTTCACTGAATGCTAAAGATGTTGAACATTTCTTTTAAGTATTTCTTGGTTATCTGCTTTTACTCTTTTGAGATCTCTGTTTAAACATGTAACACTTTTTAATTTGATTTGTTTTCTTAATATCCAGTGTTTTGTTGTTGCTGTTGTTTTGGTTGTTGTTGGTTGTGGTTAGTTGGTTTTTGTTATTTTTTTTTCACTTTTCTCTTCTTGAATTCTCTATATGTTTTGGATATAAGTCCTTTCTAGGATATGGAGTTGGTAAAAATATTTTTCTATTCTGTAGCTTGCCAGTTTGTCAGATTGCTGGTGTCCTTTGCCTTACAGAAGAGTTTCAGTTTCATGTGGTCCCATTTACTAATAGTTGTCTTAGTGTCTCTGATACCAGTGTTCTGTTCAGAAAATCTTTTCCTGTATCAGTAAGTTCAAGGCTATTCTTCACTTTAACTTTTTAAGGTTCATTGTATCTGCTTTTTGGTTGAGGTCTTTGATCCATCTGGAGCTGAATTTTGTGCAGGGTAATAAGCATAAATCTATTGAAAGTGATATTCATTTATTTTCTACTTTAAGAATATATAAGGTTAAAAGAATACTCAAAATGAAATGTTTCAGTGGAAATTTCTGTACTAAAAACAAACTTAATCTCCAACACTGAAGAGAAAGAAAGAATACATTAAGACTTCACAGTACTAATGTGGGCTCACCTTTATTAGTATGAGTTTGTAAACACTGTGAATTAACATCTGGACAATTATACAGTAGGCTAGTAAGCATTCATTAAACACTGCATTTAGACATTTAAAAGTATATACAGATATGACCTCATACATTAAATCTAAATAGATATTCCTACATATATTTTTATTCCTCGAAGCTTTATCAATTGTATTCTTAAAATATGTAAAATTAATGAATCAGGAAAAATAAAGTTAATGATGTTACTAATTTTGGTTAAAATAATCTATATTTAGGAAAATGTATTGAATTATTAACAGGGCAGTGAATGAAGATGGATTGAGAATGAAATTGTCTGGATGTAATTAAAATGCTAAATATAAATTAAAGCCAGTTCCAGTGCCTAACACGCAAAGCTTTAACATAGTACTGCAATCCAGAGGGGCTACTGGCCTCTGTATCTGTTTCCTTCTAAACTTGGTTCTTAAAAGGAGGTCATTGAACCAGCATAAAACACCATTGCATCACTCCCGCTGTCCCTTCAAACCTCGGGAACTTTCGCCTGCATTTACTTTCCAATGTGTGAGCTCATGACACAAGATAGAATAGCTCATGCAGATTTTCTAAGTTTCTGCATTTGAAAAATGGCAGTCTGTAGGCAACAGTATATTTTCCTCTCGTTATTCAGAAGTTTCAGCACTTCAAGCACTTTTCTTTTGGCTGTAGAATATATATGAATAGTTTTAGTATTTGTTAGCAAGAAATACTACCATTTTTCTATGTGAGGTATTTTCCATGTTAATATATTATATTGTAAAGTTAAATATTCACTGACACCAAAATATGCAACCAAATCTATCTGAAAATTCTACTTGTGCTTTGTCACAAAGTCCATCTGTAAAAACAGTAAGGGACTATGGACAAATCTGTTTAAAGAGTGTCTATCTAGCTGAGCACATATTAATCAAAAACATTGACATAGTCAAGTATATTAACTATATGTACAATATAAACATATGCATGACATGAGTCACTTGCATTAGTAATGCCCACCATGTTTATTAGCATGAGGAAACTATTGGTCCATTATAGAATTTTCAGACCCTTCAAATTAAATTGACATGAACAGTTAACGTTAATGCGGTCACCAGAGTGTCAGTGATCTACTAAACACACTGATGTCTTATTTGCAACAATGAGAAAGTTGTCAGTCTGGGAAAATGTTTACATTATAGCCAGAAGCTGGCTTAGGATTCGTTTTTTCAACATATATCTTAAAGATTACCTCAAGAATAAAAGGTCAATAATATAACAAATCAAGTACTTTTCCTTCTTGCTTCTACAAAGTAACATGGACAGTAATTGATTTTAATGTTTAAATTTAATTCAGCCAAATATTCAGTTTGTAACTTATTAAAAAAGCTTTTGAGTCAGTATCAGTTTCCTATAAGTTTTTTATAATTCAAATAAACATACCCAATCTGAAATTAAAAGTTTCCCTTTGGCATTAAGTTGGAGTTATCAGTCTGTTCTGCTTTATGCTATATTCACTTGCCAATCTGGATTAGTAGCAAATAAATATGAAATATTTTATTTAATGTGTTATCTTTATGATTATCTCATGCACCATGCATACATATACACATACATATGCACATGTTCATTACGCTTTCTCATATCTGAAAGGCTCAGGATCCAGCAGTTTCTTAGTCCTTGAGACTGGGTCTCAGCATAGCAGTGGGCTCATAGTGGCTGTTTCACTTGATTCCCAACAACTTAGTAATTGTTTAGCCTAGGAGACTGTGTACCTCTGCAATCCCAGTTTGGTGTCTAAAACCTGTTAGTTTCTAAGAAAGCCCCTGTATTTAGTCAACCATAGAACCCTGGAGATTCTGGCTCTCGTAGCAGGGAAAGAAACAACAGCATCACCAATAGGGGACTGGGAAGGCCAGATGAGCAACAGGTAAATAATCTTTCTTCTGTGTGACCTCCTTTTGTCTTGACTGGTAATAGGAGGTGCTGACTATAGTTGGGGTGTGTCCGAATGTCAATGAATGCAGTCAGGGTAAGTCTTTACTTGAGGCTTACTACTTTAGGTGATTTTAATCTGTAGCAAATTGGCATTAAAACCAACAATTAGAGTATTTGAACTCTTCCATATAAACATAATGGGGAGGAAAATATATTAAAAACTGATGAGGTGAGTCCACTTCATTGGTAAATCAACGATGAGAGGAGTGGGAGACTATAGCAGTCTGTGTATTAAGCTTCAAGCAAGAAGTTTTCTTAGCAAGTCCTGGGACTTAATAGTCTTAGAATGTGCAAGAGATTTTTCTACAGAATAGGGAGGGGCCCATTAGCATTGCTGAAAGACAAAGAGTGTCCTCTGTAGGAAAAGAAAGCTGTGAAACAAAGCTACTGCCAAAACCTTCCAAAATACTTTGGAAAACATAAAATTTAGATACAATTTAATGAGAGATTTATATGAATTTTAGATGCTGTGGACCCTTTCTTTGTAGGTATAAAATTTCTCAGTGTTAGGAAATCAAAGAATTGTTTTACTAGTAGGGCTCCATTAGATTACTTCAGAAGAAATTCTAATCTTTTTAAACTTAATATAGTCAGATAGTTGTAAATGTGATCAGTCTACAAATCTTCTTCAAACTCCTGGACACTGACCTGGGAGTCCCTTTTGACTGCAATCCTGATCTTTGATTCCTCTAGCATTTGGTGCTTTGTTATCAGAGTCTTAACTTGTTTTCTATCTCACAAGTAACTTAGTGTGCTATTCTTTCCCATATATCTGGATTTTATTTTCTTCACAAACCAGTTAATCTTGAATACTATTTTGTCCAATGATTGATATGTTTACAGTGTGTCTTATTTATCTGCTTATTTAAGTGTGTAAAAATTTTAAAGCAAGCAATACAACCATTACATGGAAAGCAGGAGTGGATGTAGGCTGATTATGTAAGTCACTGTGACAGTTGTGCTTAATTGCTAACTTGACTCAGATTCGAGTTACCTTGGAAGAGCCTCTCCCAATGAAGGACTGTGTAGATGAAATTGGCCAGTGGAGGTGTCCATGGCATATTGTCTTGATTCAATCAATTTCTTTGAGATGCATCATTTCCTTGGCATTGGTCCAGAACTGTACAAGTGCAGAGAGATGACCAATCACAGGCATGAGTGGACTAAATTTTCTCACTGGTCTTAATTATAGATATGACTAATTCACATTTTTAAGTTCGTCCCTTTACTTCCTTACAGTGAAGGAAATTTTGTAATCTGGATTCATAAGTCTAATAATTTCTTTCTCTCCTAAAGTTGAATTTATCAGATTACTTTATTACAATGACAAAAAATGAAACAAATACCATGAATATATTCAGTAAAATATATGAATAATATAAGATCAGAATTAAATGGAGTATAAAACCAGAAGAGTTAATCAAATACTAAGAACATGTCAATATTAACTTTGCATTCTTGTCCAATGGCTGTTTTGAATCACATACTTTTGCATTTCAGGGAAAGAGAATTAATAGAGTTAGTGGAAAAAGGAATGGAGGCTCTGTGTTTTGTAATGTGATTAAATGAGCCAACCAAATATGCATATTAATATGAATCAGCTTCTACTGTGTTCAAAGGTGAGTGAGTCCTGGTGAGTTTATATTTTCTTTGCCTATATTACAGAAAATATGTGAAATTCAAATGAGAAATGAATGTAGAAATATCATAAAATGTAAAAGATTGCATTTTCTTGCTTTCCTGTAATAAAAGAAATAAAATATAAATTCTTCTGGAGTACCAAGAAAAGCAATTTAAGATACTAATTAAATAGACTACCACTGGTTATTTTCTGTTACCATCTGGTTTCTCTCAGTCTATGAATTTCGTTAGGCAAAGAGTAAGAGAGTTACCAGAAGTAGGTCTTTTGTTGATCTTCTAATAGATTGTATCCTGATGAAAACAGTGTTCGTTTTTAAATGTCACACATAATTGTGCATATCCAGAGTAAATGAGCCAGTAAATGGGCTGGCATTAATAACTACATTGACAGGCATGCAATTTCAAGTGTGGACTAATAACATGATTGATAATTTTCAGATAATTAAATTTAAAATTAAGAAAGAACTTTAAACAAACGTGACTTGTAGTTTTTAATGTTTAATTAAGTATATGCCAAATGTAAGGATGATTTATTTCATCAGTAAATATTTTAAGTAGATAGTCTAAGTAAAACAGTTGCATTGGAAGTCAATATAGGACAGCATGAGATATCATTATACATTATAACAATGGCTTCATCTGTATAAGTATTTTATCTTTATCAATATTATTGAATACTTCCATTTACTTATGGATCATATAAAACATTATTTATAAAAGATTTCTGAATCAGTGTCAATACAAATTTCAAACAAATCCACAAAAAGGAAATCTAAAAACTAAAAGGAAAACATAAAGAAAACTGCAGATAGACTCAAAGCAGTGTACCATATCTTCTGAAGAATAGCAGGGAGACCATAACTCAAGCAGTGTACCATATCTTCTGAAGAATAGCAGGTAGATCATAATTCAGGGCAGTGTACCGTTTAGACCATGACATGTTTCAAGGCACAGGCCAAGAAGATTCTGTACTTTTCCACCACCTGGCCCCTCTTACCCCCTCCCCTTGTAAAACATGCTATAAAAAAGCATTTCATGTTCAAAAAAATTTAAAAAAAAACAAAAAACAAAAAAACAACAAAAAAAGAAAGTTTATCATATAACACACACACACACAAAAAAAAAGAAGTAGAGAAAGAAAGCCATGGCTCCTCAGTTATGACGTCATGTGCCTGTAACACGGCGTCTGGGTGAGACATGAGAGCTACAGAAGGATGGCAGGACAAAGAGATCTCTAAACAAATTACAGACTTTCTTTAAAATTCACATGTTGAATCCTTAATTGTGGCAAATGTATCAAACTAATAAAGTTAATCCTATAACTAGGTAGCTGTGGAGTATACATGAATTCCATGATCTTTGCATACTTTTGTAAATTTAAGTGGTTTTAAATTTAAAAAATATTGACAACATACAAGAAAAAAAGATTATCAGTTTAATTCACATCACTGTGGTAATTCCAAACAAAAATCTAGCTTGTTTTCTAGTGAGTAATGGGCACCACAATCACGTTGACTGTCAATAGCACATGCATAAATCAAAATATTTACATTTAATGTCAAACTCTAACCATGAGAAAATATCCAGTTATAAGACTCGCCCGAATATATGTTATACATCATACAAGTTATACATCTCCATGAGTTCTAAGGATTAACCTTGGTGATACACATCCTAAAAGTCTTCACCAAACTCTGGGCTTGGCTTGTTGATGGTGTAAATCGATAAAGAAATGTGATCCTTTTTCTATCAAAACCAAAAACAAAATTATGCTTGCGAATATCTTTCAGAAAAGTGTGACTATACAACAATTTATAATGGCTAATTTTTTCAACAGGTGGAACCGGGCACACCCAACTTTGCCATGAGTTAATATAAAAACTAGTATCATCATGGTATATTGGTGAGAAGAGTGGAACAGTGACGCTAGATGTAAGAAGGAAGAGATAAAATCAACTCAAAAGTCAAGTTTGGTATTCCTACAAATGAGAATTAAGGGGGAACAAATGAGCAGAAGGTCAACCTCAATCTGCCTAGGAGAGAACTGCACACGACAGTAACACTCTCTGATATTCTGCACTGGACTCAAAAAGGCCCACTTATATTACAATTTATAATCTGTCTCATCTTTGTTCAGTTAACCTGTCTTTCTAGCATGAGTAGAGTTCAGTGCATATTCCTCCAGTCAAAAGAACTCTTCCAATGTCATGCTTCAAGATTATGGTGACTACTAGGCAATTCTACTGCTGCCACCCTCTAATTAGCATGTTCTCAATTATCACTGACATTAGCTATTTCTTTATTCTTTAGGAGTCAAAGTGACAGTTGTATCAATATTTCATAAAATTCTTGAAGATAACTTCAAAGGGTAAATATACTATGTTTTGGAGATTTCAGAAATTAATGTTTTGGAGATTCAGAAATTCAATCACTGCTAAAAGTGGTAGTGTGTCCCTGGGATGACAATGTTCATGAGACAGAACCACAGAATCTTCAAGTTGAAGCTCGCCCAGGTTATAAAGTGAGAACATATTTTAAAGCACCAAAATACAGACATAGAACATACAAGTTGGCTGCTTACCTGACACCAGCAAGTCCCTGAATTTGATCCCCAACTCTTTAAAAAATAATTTTCATGTATAATTTAGTCATAGAACATGGAAAAAAAATCAAGCTGCTGTCAAGTTGGAAGCTTTATCTCTACTGGATAGTTTTCATAGTACTAAAGGTGCTATACATACAACCAGGGGTAAAAAGTCAAAAATAGTATTTCCTGGCTATGAATGCTGTCAGCTACAGTAATGACCAGCGAATCAAGATATACTAACTGATCCATTAGTAGTAGCACAATAGTTATAGGAGTCATAAATCCCTTTGTTTTTTATTTGAAACATTGTTGGCACTCTTAATTGAGCCAAGTGTCTGTGCTATACAGTTCATAGAGTCTAAGACAGAACCTACTACTATTTCCCTGTTAAATATACATAGCATTAAACTGATTCCTAATGACTTCTGTACATACCCCTGTATGTACCTTCACCTTCATCAGAGAAGCAGTTTTAAAAGACACTTGTTAACATTGAGACTTACAAATGGCCAAACATTTAGAGAAAAGAGAAACTTACTCTATCCTAAATGGAACCCCCCCTCTCTTACATATATGTGCAACATGTGCACACACAGACACACACAAACACACACACACATACACATCTCCATAGGTTCAGTTCATAATGGAATAAGGGGTAGAAAGATTTTTATGGCGAAAAACAGTAGATAACTCTAGTCAGTGTTTGCCAGATACAACAGGACAGTTGCACATACAAACATAGAAAAATTGTGACAACATGCACAAAGCCTGCACAAGATCAAGCCAGACAAAATATCAGCACAGAGGAAGGAAATGATCAGTAGTCCCATCTCCATATAAAATGCCATTGTCATCTGTCGTATGACTAAGGGAGAGAGAGGAAAGACAGACAGACAGATAGACAGACAGACAGACAGAGAGATTCAGAGAGAATTAGTTTTCTTCAAGGATGCAGCTCCTGAGGAGTTACCCATGATTTGTAGCTAGCCCTATATCCAAGCACATACTGGCAGCATTAAATAGATTTAGTAAGTTTACAAAACTCAAATAACACAAAAAATTGGGAGGGGATAGTGAAAAGGGCATGTGGGAGGAAGTGGATGGAACAAAATCAAAAAGAACTTGTCAAGACAGATTATGTATGTATGATGTTTTCAAACAATAAGAAGGAAAACTACAATATCTTTTAGGTGATAACTACTTTAGAAACAGTTTACTGATTGATTAAAAAATGCTATTAAAAAAAAGCTTACAGAGCTGTGAGCACATGTATTCACTCTTTTTTAACATTATAACTATAAGACTGTAATGATAGTGATTGTATTCATTTCCTGCTAGATATACCTATTCGATATTTAAAAATTCCCAGTAAGAATAAAGAAAATTAAATTTAAATAAGTTGGCAGACATAGATCTAATCACAATAAATACGAATGTACTAATAAAAACAAAATGAAGCAATTATGTAAACTTGAGCCATGTATTCTACAGGGGACAAATTAGAAGAGTAAATCCACAACTGGAGTGAAAGGAAATATCCACTACTTCTGCAACCTTAGTAGGCACTACTTCAAATACATTCGCTCAGCTTTCCCTAGCCAACTGAACACTGATTTTCTTCAAACGGCAATTTGTCAAACTTAAAACTACATTTTCCAGGTTCCCTTGCAGTAGGTGTAACCAATGAAGCATAAACTGTAGCTCCAAGGAAATCTCTTTAATCGAAGTTCACTCAATTGGAAGGAAGACCCATGCTGCACTCCCTGCCATTTTCTCCTTCTGATGCCTGGAATGAGGATGTGAGGTGAAGGCAAAAATTAAAGCAGCATGCTCAGAAGTATATAAGGTGAGGAGACAAGAACATTGTTCTGTGACATCATGGGCTGCCACTTCAGCTCTGGATAGCCTGTCTCTAGCTTGCTTTTATGTCTAAATAATTTGGTAACTACTTAGATAGGTAGTGAGGTAGTTAGGTAGATAGATAGATAGATAGATAGATAGATAGATAGATAGATAGATAGATAGATAGATATAGACAGATAAACAGACAAACAGGTAGAGATATAGATTGTAAATTTGAAAGCAACCAGACAATTCACTTGATTTTCAGTAACATATATCTACACTAAGCCTTAAATTATATAAAGAAATAATAATCAGGGTTCTGGGGTATCATTAAATAGGACAAGATTATCTTACCCATCTATTCATGCCTAATATCCCTCCAAAGGAAGACTGGAACTACTGATATTTTTATCATTATGTAGATGCTCTATATTAATAACTTAAATAGTATACAAGGGTAGATTGTGTAGGTTCCAAGATCCAGCATTTGAAAAAAAGATAAAATCACTTGAAAAATCTTTATGCACATGCTTTGCTGAGTTTAGTCTCATCTTTGACCTTAGCTGGTTTCCAGAAAATCCACATCTCTACATAGATTAATATGATCAGATGTACACAGACTACTAACTATGACAGTTAAGTCTCTTAGGATGTGAGTCCGGTGGAATGTTATTTTATACTCTTGCTTTTACCTCCCATAGTGTCACTAACTCAACAATCACATATTTGCCACATTCAAGGCTGTAAAATAGAGACCTTTATCTCAAAGTAAGTACTCTCAAATCACACTGCAGCAATACTTTTAAGATATTGGAGATGTCATTAGTATCATCTTTCCTATAAACAAACCAAACAAAAATATCTGCATATTAAAAAATGTGAAACTTATATACTTTTTAAGAAATATATATATGTATATATATATATATATATTTTTATATATATATATATATATTTATCCTTAAAACTTGTATCATTATTTAAAATATATATATGTTATCAATAATCTTATTAAAGTAATGTTTTATGTTCTTACAATTAGAAATACTCTCTTAATGAAACAACATATTTTAGTCACAATCATCATTAGCTCTGTATTCTGATAGCTTGCCTCAAAATTCAGTAAAACTGTACATGAGAAAGCAGGTGGTTTTGTATCTATTATGTTGTTTCAACATTTTCCAACTAGGGTATTTATTCAATTAATTTCTATTCAACACAAACACATGTAATATCTAAGTAGTAACCATCTGTATATGAATTATTACAGAACTTATGTCCTGGGCATAAGATGAGTAATAAATTTTGTATGAGACTATAAATATGTTTTGTCTTGACATCGTTTTGTTTTCTTGAAATGGCCAAAATGAATGGGTTGTGATTTCTTTGATTTGCATGACTCATTTTTCTTTCATGTAGAAGGCATGGAATATACTTGGTTCCAATAATAGAAATTAATAGAAAGATGAAAATTGAATAAAGAATATACAGTACTAGTTATTTTTACATACCAGCCATGGTGAGAATAAGAACTGGTGCCTTAGAACTATCGTCTATGAGTACAGAAGTTGAAGCTGAAGGGTAACTGACAGAGTTGACATAACCAGGTCAGAGTGTTCTGGCAGACTCTTCCAAGCAATAACAAAGAATTAGTATGATCAGGGCCATGTGTCCCACTTGAGTAGGGCTGAGTTTTGGGTCTTATTGCAAGTAGGATAAGAACTGTATTGGTACAATTATAGTGAATTGAAAACTTTGCGATATAGCTAATGATATATTATTTATGCATATCATTATTTAAAAACATAAGCCAGGTGGCCAAACTAATATGTCTAGAATATTAGTACTACAAGATATTCAAAATTCCAGTTGTTTCAAGACCGTATTCAAACAACCAGCCAGAGCTTTGCAAGACATGTTCACATATCAACTTTAGATTTTCTATAATACCGAAATATATTTACGTTTGTAAACCAGCATTAAAAATTTATCATGGAAATATAATCTTCTTTAAAATAATTATTAACATATCATTGTAGTAATGTTTAACTCTACTTTAGGATCATTTAAATTTTAGCCAAAAGTACATAGAGGACTCAAGGCAGAGAGAAGCCTGTTCAAGTCAAATTGGGGAAATTGATTTCTTCTGACTCTCTCACTCTCAGAGGCATTAAGGGTATGAAAGGAACTAAGTGTTATTGAGAGCAAAACATTCAATTTTCTGGGGATTTTTAAACTTTCTGAAAGTGAGTAAGGAAGTATATGTGCATACTAGTGCTTTAGACACTTGTTGGAATGATTAGATGTCATACTTATATAAACTGGGTATATATGCATGTACATGTGTGAATATAAAATTTATGATTTACATGGTTTACCTTGTACATAAAAGTGTAGTGAGAACAAAAAGGTCTCAACCTTATAACATCTTTATGTATTTTATAATAAATGAATTTTTCAAAGATAACATTTTTTAGACACAATTCATATTGAAGCAGGCAGGATGGTTCAGTAGGTAAAGTGATTCTAAGCCTGGGGTTGAGATCTGTCCCTGGAACTTACATGGTAGAAGAAGAGAACAGACTCCAACACACTGTTACCGACACACACACACACCCCACACCCCACCATTGGCTTACATATTGCCACAAACTGTATTGATTAAAACAGCCTGCTGTGGTGTGCATAAATCCAAATTAAAGATAAGAAAATCCTTAAAACCCATAAAAATGTTAAATATTTAACAGTCTTCTTCTGGCTAATATTTCTAGTAAACGTTTTTCAGAGGGAGGGCTCAAGTACTCTGTACAAACACATTAGATTTTATTAATGGAACAAGTACAATCTAATTTTAGTACTACATAGGAAATGAGCATGAGACTGTTGTATATGATTCAAAAAAAGTCTAGGACTTTATTGGGGGTACTATGGACATGGACAGTCTAGTTGAGAAGCCAGTCTAGTTGAGAAGCACTGTTTCTGATAGACAAAGGAAAAGAAATTTTTCTATATGTTTCACAAAGGAAGAATATTGGCAAGGTGCAATTTAGGCGGAAAAAAACCACCCAAAGATGAATAGAGCATATTCAAAGAGGTAAAACAAGTATCAGTGTAATTGACAACTCATTAGTTTAAAGAAGTAAGCATGATGTTCTAACAAGGCTGTAGAAACAACTTTGATTGGTTCTATGTACCACGAAAAGCTGTTACATTTTTAAATCATTAACTATCATAATCCAGATTATTTTCTGTTACATGTAGATGACGTGATGTGGAGATGAATATTAGAAACTACACTCTGTAGGCTGTTGAAGTTTTTCCAGGTAAAACAGGATCATAGTTCTACCTGTGGCTGGACAGAGATATGGCATCTCTCATCTTAGGAACAGGAAAGGAGCTCTTCTAGAGAAATCAAGTGGCAAACGTCAACAATGTTCACTGGGATTAAATGAAGAATTTGTTGAGATGTTCTCTATAACTATTAGGCTATTTATGTGAAGTCGTGGAGGGTAGAATCCAAGGATTATCCAGAAAGTTTTGCAGCTTACAAGGATGCACAGAAGAAGAAACTATGGAAAATTGGAGAGTTTTACTAAAGAAATAATTGAGAAGCTGTATCTCTGTGACAAAATGCACTCTAAAAGAAAGCCAGCCCAGGAAGAATATAAAAGAGAGTTAGGACAGTGTTGAATAAGGAAATTGCCATGCCCTCACCACCAGAGGTCCATGAATTTATGAAAGGAAACACTCTACTTGATAGAATAACAAGGAAATAAAACAGATTTTTTTCTAATAATTTATTTTTTTTTCAAATCCTAATTCATTCACACAGGGGTTATAAATACAAAAAGGCAGGATATGGGGAAGGGGATGACACTGGAGCCTGGGTGTTCAGGGGGAATACAGATATATTCAGAACTGGGTATCAGCTGGGTGAAGGTTCAAGGGACAGGTCATTATGACTCTGCCTATGATTCACTTGTCCTTATCCAAGTTGGTATTATCTGCCAAGAGTACCTATTTACAAGGTCTATGACTAAATTTCCACATAAGCTGCCAGAACAGAAAATTTTAAAGGCATAAAAAGATGTGCAAGAAACTAATTTTAATAAAAAGAGAGTCCAAGATCTATAAGTTCATTGCACTGATGTTCCAGAAGTAAGCAAATGATAGGATTTAGGTCAGTTTCATCAATGTATACAGTAGTATGAAAAAATCATTATTGTGAGAAGAGATATCCAAGAAAGGGTTATAAGAATAATTCTTATAATCAGTAAGATGAGTGTGGACAAGCAGACCAACCACTGTGATCACAAATGTTTATGCGTTCTTATGAAATGGCATCTCTCTGATGCTTATTTGTTCTCATGGTATGTTGCCAGCTTTCTAAGAGGGCTCCATGTGGGATAATAGCAGCTCTAAGTAGCAGTTCCCTGTTGCTAGGTGTAAGGTCATGGTGTGCTCGCTTGTGGCTCCTAAATAGCTGTTCATGAAAATTTGGAGTGTGAGCCCATTGAAGATATTAAGGTTTGATTTTCCAAGACTGAAATCATCCCATCTTTCTTTTACTTTTTCTGTATTCCCTTTAATTAATTAACAGAATAACATTAGATTTTTTTATTTTATTTATTATTTTAGAAATTTCACACATAATACAGTTTATCATATCCACTTCTACTACCCAACTCTCTAATTTATTTCTCTAATAACTTTGAGCTGTATCTCACTCCCAACTTCATTACTGCCCCTCTTTACAAAGTCTACTGAGTCTTCTTTATGTTGCCTATATGTGCATAGTAGAGCCTCCCATGGAAGCAGCGACAACTTTCCTCAAGGAAAGCGACTATTCATCATAGGATTTATTCACTTAAAATATCTCAAATTTCACCAGGCACTGACCCCAAAGGTTGACTTACATCAGAACAGCCATTGGAAGAAAAGAAATATAGAGTTATTTCTAACAATGTGATACCACAATTTTAAGAGACTAGTATACTCATCTTAACAAGATATTTCTGAAAAAAAGCAAAAAACTCAATATACTTTATAAAAGCTCTTATTCAGCTAAGCCGTTCATCTCTACTCCATAGTTATTTTTCAAGTCATTTGATGACATGCTCTGTATCTAATTTGAGCTGTAGACATTAGTTTATTTGATTTCACTAAACAGATTCTGAATCTTTTACTGAATAGGAATTTTAGAAGTTCAACTGTCTCATTGTGTTGCTAAGGTATCCCTGATGACTCAGTTATTGAAAACAAATGTAGGTCTTTGCTTCAACACTCAGCATCTCATTGTGTCTTTTCCATCCACAAGATTTTGTGTCTGTGAAAAAGAAAGAGGTATTTTCTATCTCCTTTTTTGTCTTCAGTGTTTATCATAGTTCTAGGCATGTGTGCGGTTTCCTTGATGCATGTGCATGTGAAATCAAAAGACATTGTGTGTAAGTAGGAAAAAAACACAATCAAAATGTAACCAGTAAGCGTGTGATGGAAACATTTGAAAATTTCCATTAGCCATGGAAAGGAATTCTCATCTCGGGTTTGAATGTTGGGTTAAAGATAAGACGTCACAAGAGATGTGAAAGAAAAAAATCAGTGTTTGAAAATTCTTAAACTCAATTTGAGAAACGTTCATATAAGAGTAGAGAAATGTGTCAATCAAGTCTAAGTGTCTATTTAAGGGTACAGAAATGATAAGAGTGAAGTACTGAAGACACAGCAACACCTGCTAGTGTTAGTTCTGACACCATCAGATTAAACTGACACTAGCCCTAGGGCCCTTTTTAACTTCCTTACCTTCCCATTGGAACCTGAAGATGAAGGCCTCTACTACTTGCCTTGTCCTCTGCAGGCATTGGCAGAATCATGAGACCACTGATAAGTAATGATAAAATCTGAACAGCAAAAACATGTGTGAGCTCTGGTTCTTCTTGTTTTTTTTATTCGCATGTAGGAAGATGAGGGAATTTTTTAACTGAGTAATATTTTCTGAGACATGGTTTTAGTAAACTTAAGAGAACAATTCCTGTTTTGCTACCAAGATTTTTTAAGTCATTAACAGATTGCAAAATGATCCACAATATAAAGTTCTCATATATTGGTTTTATACACATTATGCATGTACATATTGTGCTCTTTTGTCAGCTTTCCTAGAAAAATATCTTAGAATGTAAGTAGGGCTCATGACATTGAGTGGCCAAGCAGTTGCATAGCTGGTGTCAAGACATTGGGTCCAATGCCTTGTGCCTCAAAAGGAAGGAAACTTAATGATACAGGTGGTGGATTGCTCTTGTAATTTCAGTACTCAGAAAGGAGGGGCAGAAGAACTGATGAAGTCAGCATAAGTTTGAAATCAGATTACATTGTAAAGTGAATTCTCAGCAAGTCTAGGCTATAGGATGAGATCCTATCTCAAGAAACAAACATAAAAATGTAACTATAATTTTTCAGTGATTATCTAATTTAGACTATGTCATTTAAATATTTATTAAAATAATTTTGCTCAACATATTATCTCAAAAACAATAAGGAAATATATTTTCTTTGGTAATAGAGTTCATAACAAACAAATTTGAATCTGCAAAATCCCTAAATAGTAGTGCTTGACATCTGAATATGCAGTGGTACTTTACTATATTCACATTTTTTCTTGAGTTTCTGCCTTAAGAGAAATCAATGGTATTAGTGTTCTTATGGACCCTCAATTTGGGGCCACAATGTTTCACATTTCGCTGATGAGATAATAATAATCATCTTTGACAGAATTTTACTCCTTATCTATGAGCAAACTATTATGAACTTAGTATGAAAGTATTAAGTTTTTACTCCTATGGATTATTCTTAATACTTAGTGGTTCTCAAGCAATGTGTTCTACGTGAATCAAAGTGCAGCAGCAAAGAAGAGAATTTCAGGATCATCAGGAGACACATACTTTATGATGAAAGAGAGTGAGGCTTAGCATGCAAATATATTAAAGTGTAATGAATATGTTTGGTAATATACGATAAAGAGAAAACTGCACATATGCAGTTGTTAACATTTGAAACTTGCAAGAAAATCAAACCATACTTTCAAAAGGAACAAAAGTCAAAGGCCTAACATAACTTTTGCCTATGTGATATCTCATATCACATAACCTGATTTCTCAATGCCAAATTTTTCCTTCACATTTAGGTAATTTTCCATTGATTCATCTGTTCAAAATTAGATAGGCCCCTCATGATGTTTCTTAAAGGAATATCATTGTACTTAATTTGAATGAATGCAGTAAAAAGAAATACAGTGTCACAGGAAAGAATAAAGTCAAAATAAAATAAAAGAGAATCTTAGTTGCAAACGCTCATTACATTACCATTTTATTTATCTGGCATAAATAATAAATTGTATTTTGCAAGATGAAGAAGGGAGCAATCATCATTTTTTGTGTTCTCTAAATAATGGATGAGACATTTATAAAATTGGACTCCAACAACGAAGTGTTTATGCGGTCTAATATCTAAGTTATGCTCCCACTGACAGTTGACTCTCTGCAATCCAAGGGAAGTGTGCATCAGAGCTGTGTGGCTCTGATAGATTGACAGCTGTGCCCTGCAGAGCAGGTTAAGTCTTCCCGTGCAGGAGTCCACATCTGAGCCAAAGCTCAACCTTGAAAGACAAGCTTGACAGCTTATGAGCATGCTGGAGAGCTCATTTGTGACAGTGTTAGACTGATTCTCTCCTGTAAGGTAGCATGGCATTAGGAGTATTGATAATTTTTATGGACTTTGTTTCCTGGCATGAAAAGTAGTACTGATTAGGAGTAAAAGAAATTTCTCAATAGTTCTTTTGACTACTTAAACAGAAATGTTTATCAAAAACTAGTCTGCCTTTGGTTTCTTGCGTACCCATGATCTGAAAGGGTCTTTTCCATTCAGCATTAGTACCTAAGGGTACCTTTTCTAATAGTAAAATCTAATTTTATACAAAGGAGAATACATCTGACACTCAGTAGACTCCTAGTGAATATATATTTAACAAATGATTAGGTTTTCAATGGTATACCTTAAATGATGTGGAAAAGATGCCAAAACTATATTCATAAGTGTAAAAAAGTATTGGTAAAGGATAAGTTAATATAGATAATTAAAGTATAATTTATTTTTAAATGTGAAATCATCAAAGCACTATATTTCATTTAGTGACGAATACAAGACAGAAAAAAATCTTTGCTGCACTTCAGCACTTCATAGAAATGATAACACACCCTCACCATCAGACACAAATAAAAGGATTCCAAGATATATTACTAAAGCAGCATCAAGCCAACTACTGTCTCCATCTGAGAATGGGTTCTGATTAAATATGACTAGATATGAAATGTACTTTTGAAGTAAGAGCCATATCTTGCCCAAATAATTACTGTATTAAAACGAATGTCATGTTTTGTGGAGGGTGGACAGATGAAATATTTTGCTGAAGACAGTCTTCATATTACATTTCTTTTGCAGTTGCATATTTCCCCCTTTGTTCTTTGCCTGGATAAAGCTGAAGAGCTGGATGTTAAACATGCTTCAAGGTTTCGTTTTCAGCTTGCATAATGTATTTGACTAAAAAATGACACATTAACAGTGCCCGGCTTCATCACTATGTATCATTATGTTTGCTTTGAACCTCTCCTCAATAGGACAAAGTAATACACATTTCTAAGACTTTAGAGATCACCATGATTTCATATATACTTTTATTATGACCCCTGATTTTCTCGTTATTGAAAATCTTAAAGAAATCTTTAATACTATTACATTTTCAATGAATTAAAATCACCCAGATATTTGTTATATGATGTCAGGACATATAAGTGGCTGAGCACTGTTAGGATTGGAGCTGCTGTTAGAAAATCAGAATCGGAAACTTAGACATATATTAATTAATGGTACATAGGAAAAATTGCAAAATGCATTATATTGAATTTCTCCATGACTTGGGAAAAGTTCTAATCGTTTCTAATTTTCTTTCATGTGATATATGGCCATCTGAAATCAAGCAAACAGAAATTTCTAAATGTCAAAGTATAAAGTATTTAATAAACAAAAGGCACAGCCAAAAAGTCTGCTGTATTCTGGAAATGTTCCCTACACAATAAAGTTGACAAGGCAGAGTGCCATTGTAGCATTAATTGCAGGCTTCAGAAAGGAAGCATATTTCTCTGTAATTAAGACTCTGAATCTGAAGTATGATCTACACAAGATTCTCTTTTTTATGGTAAATTGTTCCACAATAAGAGAATCAAGTTATGTACGTGGTGGCTATTGGACAGTCTTTGCTCTACAAAAGCAAGTTTCCATTACAGTTGTTGTTTTGAATATCTCTTCTTCCTCTCCTGCCTTTTCTGCAGAAACACTATTTTATTTTATTTTTTTATGAAAGGCAAGACTTTGGGTTACTTGCATAGCTTAAATTCTGGATAATCTGAGGGGGCTTTCTATGGAGTACTAAACAAACAAACAAACAAATAAGGCAAAGTCCCATTATCTCTGCAAATAGTTCTGGGTAGGTATGACAATCTCCTGAGAACAATAACTGCATGTGAAGCCAAAAGTTTCCAACACCATTTAAAGACACAGGAGAACAAAGACTGCCTGAAACCACAGAGTAAAAGAACCAGGATTCCTTTATATGTCACCATGCAACAATTTCCACTTTGCATATAATAGCCAGTATATTAATGCACTTAAAAACAAACAAACAAACAAAAAACAACAATAAAAAACCCACACTCACTCCCACCTAATAAATACCCTGAGAGTAGGAATGAGACATAATCTATGTTCATTTGTGAATGAATGGTGTGTAGGTCTTGGAGAAGGTAACCTGAAAAAATAAATAACAAAAACAAAACAGAGGTGAACATTGTGTTTGGCTCCAAAAGGCAACAAGGTAGATATTAGCCAGGACTTTCAAAAGGTATGCTGAGCTTTCTCCAGCTTTAGTTGGCAAGATCTCAAGATGTACCAAGGAAGCAAATGAAACTTTCCCTGATTTCCTTTGCAAAGATCACTAACAATGCTCCCTTTGCCCACACACTGCTATAGTTTTGGAGATAATGAAAATTTTGATCAAACATAGTTTGCCATAGTTCAGCATTGTTATTATACTCCTGTTCACATCCATTCAAAATAGATTGTCTCCAGATTCTCTAGATCAAATCCTACATAGTCTAGGATCTGTATTAGCAAAGTCTTTAATCTCAGAATTAACCCTCCTTTCTTAGAACTGTGTATTGATAAATAGTTCTGAGGTGATTAGCTTAATCTTAAAATGCAACAACATATTCTAGTGGTTTACCATCTACTGATCAAAATCTGACTCTTGGTCACAAGAAAGCAGGCTACAGCTGTCAATGATTCAAGAAGACACTGGCTCTATATCAGTCCACACAGTCTGTTTTTACATTGATGAACATTGCTAGTCAGGATCAAATGGGGCCTGTTTCGAATGTGCAATCACCTTTTTAGGCAAATTGATGCCCATACCCACATTTCTATGTGAGAGCTGCAGCTAAGAGTGGGATGAAATGTAAATAAATAAAATATACAATTAAAAAAAAAAAGAGTGGGCTCCAGGAGTCAACACAGCTCTGTAGCTTTCTATCTTTCAATAAGGACCAGCATCAGCAGAAAGTCCTGGTGAATTAATGTAGTCAGTACAAAGTGGAAGCCACTACAAATACAAGGAAACAGTAGGAAAATCCTTGGCTACAGGATTACGGAACAAGATTACATCTCTGAAAATGATCATTTGTTCTTGCTTACTGCATCTTTTACTTCCTGCTGGAATGGACAATGTCTAATAGAATTCTATGCCCAAACGAAATTTAAGTGATTGATTTCAACATATATTTTTTTCCTATTTCCTCCAAAGAATATGTGAGTTATGAAGGTGTATGACTTGTTAATGGCCACAACCTTATTTAGGAAGAATTATTTTATCATTCATGAGAAAGTGCTGTAGAATTATAGTCCTATCAAGATTGATAAAATATCTCTCTGGGTTCCCTGAGGGACAAGCCTGACTGCATAGGGGTTGATGTCAAAAGTATCCCCTCTCCAGGAAAAAGACACTGGGATGGGTATGGCTTTCATTCCTCATTGGACAATGACAGGGGGACCGCAGCCATTACAAAGTCCCTTTTAATTACTGGAGATCAGGTCTCTATCCCTACCTTCGAAAGATTAGAATTGCCACAGCCCTTCTATACTTAGAGAAGGGAGGAGATGTCAGGGGCAGCCCTGCTTATACACTGAAGGCATAAAGTCAACCATAGGCCTAAAATCAGCAATAGGCCTGTCATACATGTATACTAACACCAGGGGCAGCCCTGCTTATACACTGAAGGCATAAAGTCAACCATAGGCCTAAAATCAGCAATAGGCCTGTCATACATGTATACTAACACCAAGTCTTGGGTCTCTGTGGAAAAACATTGAAACAGATGGCTATAAGCTATTGTAAACAGGCAGCTTTTGTGGAAATTTACCAGCCTGAATAGTCATAGACCTTTTAAATAGGTAGCCTTCGTGGATAATACCAACTTAGATAAGGACAAGTGAATCATAGGCAGAGTCATAGTGACCTGTCCCCTGAACCTTCACCCAGTCGATATCATGTTCTGAAAGATTTCTGTACTCCACCTGAACACCCACGCTCCAGTGTCATCCTCTATCCCCTTCCCCATGTCCTGTATTTTTATGTTAATAAGTAAAAATTATGATTTGATTTAAAAATAATAAAAGAAATAAATATATGCACAAAACAATTTGATGCTGAGGAGATGCTTCTGAGAACGTGCTACATTGTAGCCACAGAGCTCAGAGGATAACCCACAGCAGGCATTGAACACTTGAGTGTCTTGGAGTCCAAATTCAGGAATTCAAGCTTGATGGTTCATACTAGCTGAGTCTCCTCATTGGCTCTCTAGACTATTACACTTTAAGGAAAGAATTTCAGTGTCTGAGAAACATATGCTACAAGGGTGTAATTTTATTTTCTGAATAATTAATATTCATGGATTTTGAGAAAAGAGTATCTCTGAAAGTAAAAATAAGAGGAGATATTTTTCTCAGAAAAATTAAAAACATGTAGTGCACAGCCTGAACAAGACTGGATAGGAAAAATTTGAAGTAAGAACTGTTTTAGAAAATCCTGGATGGCTGTTTTTTCAATATGATAAAAATAGCTTGATATTTAAAATGAATTCTGTATTTATACTTAAAGACTCTGAGCTGACTCTTAATACATTAACATTCCGTGCACTGCACGTGTGCTAATACAAAGTCATGTACATGTATAGGTCAAGGGGGTCATTTGGTTTCTCTGGGCATTAGCACAAAGATACTTGTGCCTTTCGGTATAGTCTCTAATTCATTTAAGTATTACATTTTCAGCTCTCAATTAGATTTTCAAATCTCAGTAATCTGATGAATTTTCTCACCATCATGTCTCACTTTTTGTAATTTGGTCCCTAACTACATTCCTTGATTTTATGTGATGTTATCATGACCTACTTGGGGCTTCTTAATATGCTTTTCATTTTTATGTATATAGAAGCTTTCACACAGTCAGCATTTTAGCTACAGATATTCTATAAATTAGAAGTGTCCCTAAAACTTTAGAGCCAAAATGAGAATTCACGGATTTTGACAAAATTGTGCTTTTCATTTTAATTTATTCATGAATAAAATAGTCTCAAAGTTTTATCACATTCTATTCTGAATAAAGATATCTAAAGCTTCATATCCATAGTGATCATTTATTTTTAATGAAGAATTTATATGTAAGTTTATATCATTGATTGCAAAGTCTTCTAATGGAAAAATCATTGAAGAAAATCATTCTTGCTGTAAAATCTGATTACCATCTTTTATTTCTAAAAATCCTATATTTCTAAAAAAGAAAATGAGACTATTTTTTATAAAAATTGACAGAAGGTATACTACAAATGAAATGAATATTGAGTACTTGGATAATGTTTTAAAAAATTATGAAGTAAATAAACCCTTATCAAAGTTTATATAAAATAAAAATATATTTGCTTCAATTTCTTGTATTACTAAAAGAGTAAACTGGAAACAAAAAAGAAATCCTGGACAATGGAAACTTCCACCTAGTATGAGAAAAATGATCATGATTTTGTATATAAAATCATGTGAATGAACAAGAAAAACAATTTCTTTTACTCCTGGAAATGACAAATTATTTGTGGCAAAATATTATACTGAAAATAAGCATTTATATTTACTCTGAGTTATATTTCCCTCCTGTATTTATTTATGTATTTATTTATTTATTTATTTACTTATTTATTTATATTTTACAGACAAGATGTTATTGGTCTGGAAATCACTATTTAGACCAGCCTGGCCTTGAATTCAGGGAGATCCTACTTCTCTATCTCTCTAGTGCAAAGGTCAAAAGTATGTGCCAGCTGGCTCAGCTGAATTTCATAGAGTTGATGTACAATGGTGGAGGGACATCCACTCTCTCAGAGGAGAAGGTTTGGAACATGAGGGATGGATTGTGTGAGGGGTGACCTGGAGAGGGGGCAGCAATGGAGATGTAAAGTGAATTTTACAGATAGGAGCCTAGCATGGTTGCCCTCCAAGAGGCCCAAGAAGCAGTTGAAAGAGTCAGATGCAGATATTTACACCAAACCAATGAACAGAAGCCTGGGGTCCCCTGTGGTTGAATTAAAGAAAACCTAGAAGGAGGAGTATGGCCCCATGGGAAGACCAGCAGTCTCAACTGACCTGGATCCTGGAGATCTTTCAGACACTGAGCCACCAACCAGGCAGCAAACACCAGCTGATAGTCTGGCCTTAGTGAGTAAAGATCTGCCTAACCTTTGAGAGACATGAAGCTCCAGGGAGTGGGGAGGTCTGGTGAGTGGGGGTGGAGATGGGGGATGGGATGGGGTGGGAGATGGGGGAGACATCCTCTTGTAGACTGGGGGTGGGGGGAGAGTGGGAAGAAGGAGGAAAAGGTATGGGATGAGAAACAGGTATGGGATAAGGGCAGACTGAGAGAACAGAGAAGGATATCATAAGGACAGGACTGTAAAAAAAAAATAGATTAAAGAATAATAAAATAGGAACTAGAAAATATCATCCTGAGTGAGGTAACCCAACTACAAAAGGACATACATGGTATTCACTCACTGATAAGTAGATATTAGCCCAAACATTTGAAATAGCCAAGATTCAACTCACAGACAACATGAAGCTCATGAAGAAGGAAGACCAAGTGTGGGTGCTTCGGTCCTTCTTAGAAGGAGTAACAAAATACTCAAGGGAGCAAATATGGAGACAAAGTGTGGGACAGAAACTGAAGGAGGGGCCGTCTGTAGACCATTCCACCTGGAGTATTCATCCCATGTGCAGTCACCAAAGGTAGACGCTGATATGGATGTCAGAAAGTGCATGCTGACAAAAGCCTGATATAACTGTCTCCTTAGATGTCTGCAAGAGTCTGACATATTCAGAGGTAGATGCTCACAGCTAATATTGAACTGATCAAGGGGTTCCCAATGGAGGAATTGGAGTGAAGACTGTAGGAGTTGAAAGGGTTTGTGGCCCCATGGGGAGAGCAACAATACCAACCAACCAGAGCTCCCAGGGTCTAAACCACCAGCCTGGGAGTACATAGGGAAGGACCCATGACTCCAGCTGTATATGTAGTGGAGGATGGTCTTGTCATGCATAGGTGGGAGAGGAGATCTTTGGTCCCATGAAGGCTGGACACTGAGTGTGGGGGAATTCGAGGGTGGGGAGGTTGGAGTGGGGGGGGTTGGTGGGGGCACATCTTTATAGAAGCAGGAGGAGGAGGGATGGGATGGGGGTTCCTGGGTGGGGGAGGAATGGGGTAAGGGGATAACATCTGAAATGTAAATATAATATCCAATAAAAAAAGAATTGAAAAAATTACTAAATAAAATAAGAGAAAAAAGAAAACTATCAATGCCATAGTTATATAGAAGAAAGATTCAATTTCATTTTGAATTAAAAGCAGCAAGATGAGTATCTCATTCACCTTGCAAATGCCTTTGTATTAAGTGCTGTTTAAAATAAATATTTAATATATTAAGGTTACAGTAGCAAAAATAATTTTAACCAATTTTTTATTTTTGTATTTTAACTTCTATTTTTTTATAGTCCAGTCGTTGCCCCCCCCCCCATTCCACCATTCTACAGTTTCTCATCCCATTCCTCCTCCCTCCTGTCTTCAAGAGGATGTGTCCTCAGGTCTCTCTACTCTCTGAGACCTCAAGTCTCTTCATGGTTAGGTGCATCTTTTTTCACTGAGGTCTCCTATGCTTATGGTGTGCAAAAATATTTTTAAAACATCAAAGAGGAAAAATCAAGAAACAGTCAAAAATGCCAAATAAAATTTATTGTGTATGAGATGTTGATAGAGTATCTAGAAGAAAACAAAACAACGCCATGGGTTAGAAGTAGGAACTGCTCTGGAGAAAAGGGAAGCATTTCGAGTTTTAGACAGTAATGGTTACTCCCCAAGGGTATCATCTGAGTAATCACTTATGGAAATGTAAAAGTCACGTTTAGAGATAGCAAACAATGTCATTAAGAGATGCATACCGGATAGAATCAAGAAACAGTGTAGTAAGAGAATGTATAGGAAACACAAGAATAGAAAGCAATTATGTATGTATGACATGGACTCTCATAAGAACTTTGGCTTTAATTACAGTTAATAAATTAATAATGTTATTATCTCACATGATCATTTCATATGTTAAAAAAAATCACACCAGGCCCTATGTTGAGAATGTAATAGAAAGAAGGAAACTGGGAACATCTCAAATATCAAGCCCAAGATAATAAACAGTTGTTTAAAAGAATCTTATACTAGATAAGAAGTGATTAAAAATAGAACCAATTAAATATATGGGTAGTAATGTGCAATGTTTGAAAGTAAAAACAACAACACTGTCTTGATATACTTTTACCTGTACAATATGATTATGAAGTTTCCATTTGTTGAAATAAATTATAAACAGATCAAGGGGAGGCACTATTACTATTTTCTGAATGGACAAGTGGAGCAACAATGAACACATTAAAAGAAAGTCAAATTATTAATCAAAATAACTTAAAATAAATGGCTTGTAGATCAAAGAAAAGTTTAAAAAGCAAGGAGTGGCTTAGTGTATATGTTACCAGGACATACAAAACTGAGACTAGAGATTGACTGCCAGATTTAACAACATGATGGTGATTTTGATATGAGAGAATAGATATAATTGATTGCAGAAGTTTCAAGGAGGAATTAATGAAGAGAAAACAGAAATAATTGAAATAGAAAAGTTACTAAGAAGAATGCTATAGAAAATGTAAGGAATAAAGATGACATCAGGTGAATTTAACCTAACTCCTTATGTCAGTAAACACTGACATTGAACTGACAAAGGAACATTGTTTTATTAATTGTCATAATAAAACATTGAGATAACTGCTTCTGCTATCTGTATACTACATATGAGAAAACTGATCTACATTAAGGTGAACAAACTTATCCAAGGAATGGATAAACCTGCTTTTAAGTATCTACATTATGCCAACTATTAAAAAATAGTACTGTGTGATTTAGCCACTAGGGTGGGGTATCTTTTGGTTTAATACAAAGATATTCACTAATAAATATTATTCTAAGGAAAATATACTACTGTTTGGCTACTGGTTTAGTTAATTCAGCTACTCAATAATGTCAGAAAGTCTAGTCAGTTCTTCAAGGCTTGTAAGCTTCAACAACTGCGTCATCAGTAGAAAAACACTTAAAAGTTGGAAAGAAGATCAAAGAGGGTGAACATTTTCTGTTCCATGTTGGCTTAAATGATAATAATAATTATCAGCATGCTTGTTGAAAGGGAGAATAGAGGTTTTGAAGCTCTGTATAGTCATTAAACCTCATCAACTTGGAGACTAGGGACAAGAGTATCTGCTCAGTTAACAGGCACAGTGCTTTTAAAGAAAATTCCTCAGGACACAGAAAGTGAGAGAATTATACAAATGACACAATTGTGCTCTTAAAATGACAGCCAACATTTTGAGAGAGGATTACAAAGAAGGCACAAAGTTTCTAGACTGATTTATGTAGGACATTGGAGCAATTTAGTTGTTTTCCATTCCAGAGCTGATTAAAATTTAAGAACAAAGGAAAGAAAGAAAGAAAGAAAGAAAGAAAGAAAGAAAGAAAGAAAGAAAGAAAGAAAGAAAGAAAAAAAGAAAGAAGCTCTGCAGAACTTCTGTACATCCTGACACCTGCCCTCATCCTTTCCCAGAATGCTTCACAGTTACCTCCTGTTTAGGTTCATCTCTTTCAGTCCTTCTTCCAGTTTTCCTCATAGATAGCTAGTGATTAGATTGTCTCACAGTTTGTGCCCTTACCAAATTTGCAGTTCAATGCGGTTCTAGAAAAGAAAATTGTGTGGTAAGTCAATTATAAGAAAAGATGAGTGTGCTCAGAGGTTATCACACTATTTATGTGACTTGTTCTTTCCCATGACCCAGGTTCAGACCTAAATATCACTTCTTCTGATAGCTCTCTCCTGAGCACTCTTTATAAAACCCATCTCTCATCCTATGAAAAAGATCTTGTTTTAGTGTTTTTATGAAGAATTTTGATGTTTTCTCAAGAAACATTGGATTTCAGTGTCTTCTTTTACACTGGATGTTCATCTCCATAGTCTATTACACAGTAAGCATTCTGCTCATAATCTAATAAAAGAGTGAAATGGTCAAATAAAGAAATTATTTAAGAAAAATAGAAGCCTATTAGGAAGAGTTTTGGATATTGTTTTACTTGTTCCAGAGTATATTATGGACTTCTTTGTTATTATCAGCCTAGATTCTGTATTAGTGACTTTTTTAGGAGAAAGAGGATAATTACTCTTAAAATTTTATTATTGGTGCAATGATTAGTATATCCCCTTATTATGATAAACGCAAAGGGGATAGTATATCCCCTTATTTGATAAACGCACATCAAATTCTGTCATCAAGATAATAAACTTCCCCACCTCCAAAACAGTGTTTTAGAGATAGAAAGAAATGTCCCTCAATCCTCGCATTTTTAAGGGAATAAATCAGAAATAGAAGGAGACCACTTGTACTATAGAAAATCACCGTTTACAAAGCAAAGGGAGAAAGGAAACTTACAAAAGAGGAAGAAAATGAGAGGCAGTCCAGAGATAATTTCAGAGGGCCCAGCATAAGTGGAGGATGCTTACCATCCAAGTGCTGAGGAGAACAACTAAAGAGGTTGGAACCAGGACTGAAAAAGAAGAGAAGAGGGGATTAGGATTTGCAGGAACAAATAGTTGAGAGAGGGAGAGACAGGAGAATACAGAAGACAAGACAAAAGCCATGTGGTTACAGGAGGTCTACAGACAAAGACTGTTAAAATGACTCAGTAGGTGAAGATGGTTCTACCAAGACTGATGACTGGAGTTCAATCATAGAAATTCACATGGTTAAAATTCTCATAAGAACTTCTCTGACCTCAAAACACATCTCTTTGGTGGGGGAAAATAAAACACACATGCACAAACACATGAAAGAGGAGGGTAAGGCAAAGAAGAAGGAAACAGATGTGAAGGAAAAGAAGAAGGGATATAGAGAAGGGGTGAGAGGAAGAGAGACAGAGACAGAGAATGAGAGAGAGGAAGAAAGAGAGAGAGAAATGTTAAAAATAGCCATAGCTCGGAGTCAGCAGATATGCATCTTCAGAGGCAAGCTACCTTCCTCAAGGTTCTTACTGAAAAATGGTAAAGATGATTGTCTCACTTTGTATGACTATCTGCAGGTCTCTCTAGGTAAAGGGAGAACTGCAATGTCCCATCACAGAGAACCTATGGAGGACAAAGAGTCTCTAGCTCCCAGGAAGAGAGGTGATCAGTGGTAAGTGCTTGCAAGAGACAGGGCATACGGTAAGCAAGCAGAAAGCTTCCTCACAGTTCTGTGAGTTAAATCTAAACAAACAAAAAAAAAATGAACAGGAAAAATACCTACTGCCTGGCCAGTGAATAATACCCTCTGCTGGCAGAATAAATATCATACAGATCAACAAAGAAAGTAAAATGCCAGCCGGGTGTTGGTGTCGCACGCCTTTAACCTCAGCACTTGGGAGGCAAAGGCAGGCAGATTTCTGAGTTCGAGGCCAGCATGGTCAGAGTGAGTTCCAGGACAGCCAGGGCTATACAGAAAAACTCTGTCTTGAAAAAACAAAACAAAACAAAAAACAAAAAAACCCAAAAAAAACAAAACAAAACAAAAAAGAAAGTAAGTAAAATGCCACAATGGTTCTGACCATTGAGAGGCATGCAAGAAAAAAATTATAGAAAATAGACTCAATATAATCATAGCATTAAAAATCCCAAAACTGGAGAGAAATGATCATCCAAATATAGAAACCCAACTTTGGCTTTGGTGTCACTGGGGGTTCACTGCCTAGTAACATTTAGGGCTGTAACCTATGCCTGATGCTGTGACTTTCCTTTAACAATCCATATTCTGGATTCAGCATGGTATTTCCTTTTTTTTAAGTTATATTTGTAATTGGATTGCAAACATGGAATGTAAGATAAGAAGTAAATGTTAACCAAATGAAGTGTGTAATATAGGTTTCCATGTAGCACTTCATATTGTTGTTGTTCAGTTATATAAGTTTAAGAATTTTATATTCACACTTGATGATTTAATATAAAATATAATAACAGAGACTACAGGGACACATAATATAAAAGACAGGTAAGGAGAGAATACTGAAAGTTAGAAGTTAAATTTCATTTAGACCGATTGATCAAGGAAAGGAGGCAGTAGGAGGAAGGATAGTTAAAATTATGAGGGTATGAGAAACTTACTGTATCAACTACATAGACAAAGTGTGGAACAGAAACTGAAGGAAAAGCCATCCAGAGACTGTCCCACCTGGGGATCCATCCCATGTGCAGTCACCAAACCCAGAAACTATTGTGAATGCCAAGAAGTGCTTGCTAACAGGAGCCTAATATAGCTGTCTCCTGAGAGGCTGTGCCAGAGCCTGTCAAATACAGAGGTGAATGCTCACATTCAACCACTGAGCTGGACTGAGCACGGAGTCCCCAATGGGGTCCCCAATGGAAGATTTAGAGAAAGGACTGAGGTAGCTGAAGGGGTTTGCAACTCCATAGGAAGAACAACACTATCAACCAACCAGATTCCCCATAGCTCTCAGGGACTAAACCACAAACCAAGGAGTGGACATGGAGGGACCCATGGCTCCAGCTGCATATGTAGCAGAGGACGTCCTTGAAGGGCATCAATGGGAGAAGAGGTCATTGGCCCTGTGAAGGCTCGATGCTCCAATTTAGGGTAATTTGAAGGCGAGGGTAGGCAGGAATGTGTGGTTGGGTGGGGAACATCCTCATAGAAGCAAGGGAAGGGGGATAGAATAGGCGGTTCTGGAGGGACTGGAAAACAGGATAACATTTGAAATGTAAATAAAGAAAATATCCAATAAAAAACTATAAATGAATGAAATTGAAGATGTAGACAAAACTTCACACAGCCATCATCAGAGAAGCTCTTTCCTGAAGAAAGTGGGTACAAATACAAAATCCACAGGCTGATTTTATAGAGAGAATGAGAACTTGGAACACTCATCCCTAAAAGGGATGTCTCCATCAAAATCCTCCCCTCAGGGCTCAGGAACTCCTGTGGAAGAGGAGACAGAAACTGTGTAAGAGCTCAAGGAGATGGGGTGGCATCAAGAAAATAAGTCTTGATCAAATAGGATATGAACTAACAGAGACTTTGACAACTGCACAGAGCCTGCACATATCTATACCAGCTCCTGTGCCTATACATAATGGCTTTTAGTTTAGACTTTTTTTGGAATTCCTGAGTTTTCAAACAATTGGATCTCTTTTTGCATGTGTGACTTTACTTGGACTCCTTTTAGTCTGGTTGCTTTGCTATGTGTTAGTTTTTATTTTCTACTATTATACTTTATTGTTACTCCTTAGACGCCTGTTTGTCTTCTAATGAGAGGTAAAAAAAAAGTGGATTTTGGTGGGAGGGAGCTGAGGATGAAGAGTCAAAGGTGGAGAAACTTTAATCACGATATATATTGGATAAGAAAAATTCATTTTTCAGTGAAAGGCATTAATAAATCTAATGCTTGGAACGCATGAAGAACATTTTATAGTATTTGTGGATACCATTATGCTTTGAATAGATTTTTGTAATGGAAACTCAGTGAAGCCTTTGGTGGTTTGAATGGAAATGGTTGTCATAGGCTCCTAGGCAGTAGCACAATTAGGAGGTGTGTCCTTATTAGAGTAGTTATGTCCTTATTTAAAGTGTGTAACTGGGAGGGAGATTTGAACTTTAAAATGCTCTGGCCAGGCTCAGTGTCTTACTCTTCCTACTATCTCTATTTGATTCTTACAATCTTTCTATCTCTTTGCCCATGGGATTCCCTGAGCTCAGAAGGAGGGATTTGATGGAGATCTCAAATTTAAATTCTCTCTTCACATAAAGTCTGGCTATTGGTCTCTACATGGGTTCATTCCCATTTACTGCTAGAGGAAACTGCTTTGATGATGACTGGATAAGGCACTGGTCTATGAGTACCACAGAGTATCATTAGGAACCATTTTACTGATTCTTTTCAGACCAGTAGTGTTTGGGTTTCCTTAGCTGTATTTCTGGACTATCTAATCACTCGTTTTTGGTTATTCAAGCAGTATCGAGTGTGGGCTCCTTCTCCCAGAGTGGGTCTTAGATCACAATAAACATTGGTCCTCTACTCCAACACAATATGGACCACCATTGCTCTAGAGTATTTTGCCATCAGGACAGATTGTAGGTCAAAGGTTTTGTGGCTGGATCGGTGTCCATGTTTCTCATATTGTAGCCTCCAGAGTACCTTCCTCATATCAAAGGGACTAGAATATTGCGGTGAGGGTTCCTTGTAAGAACCAGCTTGATTTCTCCATAGTCAATGAGTTCTATGGACATTGTCCTCAGCAATGTGCCCTCAATTTCAGTTTGCAGAGAGCAGCCCTTTGTCTTAGTTTGTCTAGAGTGTTTGGAAATTTCCATTTGCCTTCTCAAATGGCCCTTATTTATAACCATCCCTCACTTTCCCATTTGCTCCTTCTATCCCATTCCCCACCCCTTTCCAAAGGGATCTTTTCCATTCCTCTTCCTCAGATGAATTGTTTGATAGCTTCATCTATTCACTTGAGAACTTCATTTTTTTTAAACAACTAAGTAACATTTCATTGTGTAAATAGTCCCTATTTTCAGTATCCATCCATTATTGGACATCTGAGCTGTTTTCAATTACTAGCTATTACAAGTAGAGCAGTGATGAACAAGGAGGGGCAAGTGTCTCTGCAGTAGCATATAGAGTCTGTTGGGCATGTATATAAAAACTGAAATAGCTAAATCTCGAGGTGTATTCATCCCCAGCTTCCTGAGGGACAATCATTCTGCATTCTATAATTACTGTGCATGTTTCCCATCCTACCAGTAATGAACAATTGTTCCCTTTTCCTCACATCCTCATTGGTTTATGTCACTTGTTTCATTGATCCTATATTTTTTGATTGGGTATTTTATGTATTTACATTTCCAGAACCCCCCTATCCCATCCCCCCTCTCCCTGCTTCTAAGAGAGTGCTTCCCTTGCAATCTATCCACTCCAACATCACCGCCCAGGCATTCCCCTACCCTGGGGCATTGATCCTTCTCAGGACCAAGAGCCGTTCCTCCTATTGATGCCAGACAGTGCCATCCTCCGCTACATATGCAGTTGGAGCTATGGGTCCCTCCATGTGTACTCTTCAGTTGGTAGTTTAGTCCCTGGGAGCTCTGAGGGGTTGGGGGGGGGGGAGTCTGGTTGGTTGATATTGTTCTTCTTATGGGTTGCAAATCCCTTCAGGTCCCTCAATCCTTTCCCTAACTCCTCCATTGGGAATCCCATGCTTAGCCCAATGGTTGGCTTTGAGCATCCACCTCTGTATTTATCAAGCTCTGCCAGATAATATAATTTTTTTAATGAAGTATACATTGAGGCTGTATGTCAGTGTTAAAGTGCTTGTCTGAGACCCTAGATTTCATTGCTAGAAGTGGAAAATACTAAAGTTACAAATATATTAGCAACTTTAGTGATATATGTATATGATATACATATATATTATGTATATCAAATATATGAGAATAGAGAGAGGGGGAGGAAAAGAGAAATACAAGACTAGGAGGACAGGAGAACTGGAGCAGGTGTCTCATGTCTTGAAGGAAATTTCTATCAATTAGATATTTATGATTATACTCTTTTCTTCTCAGGTCTTTCTAATATTAGTCTCTAATAAAACACTTGATGAAAAATGCTACAGAAGCCATGCCTGAAATATGTTTTTGCAAAATTCTGTCACCACCACCAAATATGTGTGTGTGTGTGTGTGTGTGTGTGTGTGTGTGTGTATTTGGCAAATTTCACTTGAAGTCTTTGTGATGTCATAGCCTGTTCTTTCATTGAGTAAATTTATTTGTACACCAATTTGTCTTTTATGTTCTAGGTTTAATTGTAATGTTTATAATTACGCTTGCCTCCCATTCTATCGCATTCCCTCTTGCTGTCTACCTCTGTTCCTCTCCAGTTTCTCTTTTTCTATCCGGACTCTGTTGGCACCAAATCATCTGCATCTCTGGGATGTCTTGTTGCCTTTGTTCTGCTTCCTGATTTACTACTCCCAGCAGCCCCCATTGTGAGGCCTTCCAGCACAGTAGATGGGCTTTTTCAGCTATTTACATGGTTTTCTGACACTATTGTATATGCTGCAAGCCAACTGAGGGGGTTTTATCTTCTTAGCCTTTTCTAATTATTCTAATTTGTACTGGTTTTAAGTCAATTAAGCAGAAGCAAACAGAGGATCAGCTCCAGCTTGTACCATTTTTTTTAAAGGATTGATCTTTTCTGTTTTGTCTTACAAGAATTCTGTGCATTTTATTCTTTTAATGTATCAGCAATTCTATATTTAACAACCTTCTCACTGTACATAATCCCTTTTTTGCAGCTTCTATTTTAATAGTGTCTTATTTGCTACTTGAGAATAAACATCAAGTAGAGTTTACTATAGACACAGTCTTTTCCCTCTGTGTTGGTTCCAGAATTTTTTTCTTTATTTGTTTGTTTGTGTTTCAGTGCTAGTATGGTAGGTCCTCAGACATGGTCCACATGCTCTACCCCTGATCTGCAGCCCCAGCTATGGATTTCATTCTTCAAATAAATGATTATAAAGTCATAATATGTAGAGATAGTAATATACAGAGATTGATACTGCCTACAAGGAAGAAAGGTTCTAAGACCATCCAGAAGTCTCAGGTGAACTGTCCTTTTGGTATTAAATTAGAAATACAGGATTATAAGACTATAGTGGAGAGGCAATATGAATACTTGGAACATGTGTTTAAGAGCATAGTGTTAGTAATTATTCACCAAAAATTAGATTATAGATACTGTAAGAAATGACAAAATCACTTGATTTATTTTGCTTTCTTGATTAAGGATTTGGTCTTGGTCTTTATTTCGTATTTTCTACCACTACAAGCATTGTACATACTATTAGAGAAAACTCATGAAGGCACTCATTAATCCAGAGCATATAGCAAGTGAGCATCACTATGACTCGGGAAAAGCAAATGGGTAAATAGTCACAGGGACTTTGTAAATTTATCCAAAACATTGTAGTGTTGTTTAATTCAAACATAACAATATGTGTAGAAATGTGCCTTTTAAATTCTCCACATAAAAGAACAAAACACGTCTATCTTTCAGCTATGAACTTCAAACACAAGTAATATTTACATTCAGTTATCTTGTAGTCCTTTAAATACTACTCTATTAACATATTTTCATCTAGAGAGAGTCTTAAAATTTATCTCAGATAAAATTTCTAAAGAAGGAATTGTAACTTGAAATACTGATACATCATATTTTTTCTACCAGAAAATTATTTTCTGTTTTGCTACTTTGCTAAACTTGAGCGTGCCAATGCTCATTTTCACATAAGCAGCCACAAATACCAAATCCACTCAACTAGAAATGAGGCTCCTATACAATCTAGTTTCTAGAGGATAGATACATTGAGTAAAAGAAACACAAATATCTCTCATAGACTATTGCATTAGTATAAGAGAATATAGAAAATACATTAACAAAAAAGATGAACAGAATTTCAGAAATGTAGAGCATAAGTACTGGAACTTGGAACGTAGATATCGCAACACAAGACCTTGATATTCAGAATCCAGTCTCCTGACCCCTATACTCATGGTTTTCTGATTTCTACAAAATATCTCTGACTCCAAAATAGCAGATATCCATGTTTAAAATAGTACTCTAAATATGTGTGACTTGAGCTGAAGGTTACACAGATCACCATGCAGCATGAACTTACTCTAAGATATATGGCATGCCACACTTTTCTCTAATAGTGCCTGTCTTCTGATCTAACCGTCCCTGTGCTCCTATCTCTGATCTTTATCTTTGGATCTCTGGTTACAATGAAAAATTTCTATAAGTAGTTATTCACTTCCCTTAAAGATTTGACTAGAACTTAGTGGAAGATACCAGTGCCAAAGGCTAAATAAATCTGCTCATGGAAACCTGTTTGCTTGTCCACTTGGCCATGTACTTGAACGCCCTGACAGTTGGTATAAGTACTTGACTGCATTTTACCAAGTGGACAGACAAAAATGTGTGAGTGTTGTATCTAGTGTTGGCCTGTAAAAACTCACATGTGCTGTTTTTTAAGACATCCTTCCCTTCCTCACTGTTTTACCAGGTGATAACACTGGGGAAGCCTTGAAAAATTATCTGATAAGATGGTAGTATTGTCATAGCTGGAAAATGTAAGAATTATAAACCACTCTGGTGGGGGCATCAGAATAGTTGATAACAAGGATTACTACACAACTACAGAAACATTTTTTCATAACAATTTCATTTAAAGTCACCAAATTATGAATATCTTATTGTTATAACAGATGAGTGTACTCTTGTACCCAGGATTTTCACTCCCCCACACTATTTCTTTCTTTTTGTAGGACTAAGAGAAACATTTTGCTTATAATTTCATTTTATTCTCCAATGTCTTTTTAAAGTCTCACCTCAAGTTCTACTTCCTCCTCTCTTTACTTATTTTTATGCTTCAAACTGCAATTTATTGTTATAAAGAATATACTTCACCAGAAGTTGTTAATTTAATGATCCAACTCTCATTACTGCTCCTCTGCTATGGTGAGGATGCTTAGCAGCTCACAGGTGCTCATCTGGAATGGGTCCATCCCTGTCTCAGTCTACTGCTCCTGTAAGATGCAATAGGCTATAAGAGTTGAAAAGTAAAGTAAAATCCTTGGTAACTGTGGGAATACTTCTTCAAAGGGATATTTTTTTGATACTGGCTGATATTCCCAACATGCCACTTACTGTATGGTATGCCTTTATCTATTCTTGTCACAAAATTAACACTCAATAAGCCTGTGCTAAGCCATTTAGACTTTCTTGCATACATGTGAGCTGAATGTGTCTTCTTTTATTGATAGGTAGTCTATTTCAAGATTTTCACTGTATAAGTAGTTGACAAATATACCTCCTTTTGGCATATTTATGCACTGTTAATAGTGGGTATATTATCTTTACATCATATTCATCTCCCTTACTCTTTAATTTCTTTCTGCTCACTCAACTGCTCTGTCTAACTTAGATTACAGTTTCAGTACTTCCATAATCCTCTTCTCACTATTGGCAGCTTCATTTGCTAATTGAACCTCCTCAGAAGATTAGTGACACAAACCTTCAAGGGTTGGTAACTTTATCAATGCAAGGTCTGTGGTGTCAATGAAGTCCTCAATGTGTTTAGAAATAATTCTAATAAACTCTTTCCTCTACTTACTACATCAAGCATTTTAAATCATCCATAATTCTCAAATTATATGCCACTATCCTAGACACTGATCTAGTACACACACACACACACACACACACACACAGACATACACAATCTAAGAAAGATACATTTGAATATGTAAACTACATTAAGATATCCTGCTTGGTAGATCAATGGAATAGCATTGAAGACCCAGAAATGAACCCACACATGTATGATCACTTGATCTTTGACAAAGGAGCCAAAAGCATTCAATAAAAAAAGACAGCATTTTCAACAAACGTGCTGGTTCAACTGGAGGTCAGCATGTAGAAAAATGCAAATAAACCCATTCTTATCTCCTTGCACAAAACTTAAGTCCAAATAGATCAAGGACCTCCACATAAAATCAGATACACTGAAACTACTAGAGGCAAAAGTAGAGAAGAGCCTCAAACACATGGGCACAGGGGAAAATTTCCTGAATAGAACACCAATCAATGGCTTATATTCTAAGATCAAGAATTGACAAATGGGACCTCATAAAACTGCAAAGTTTCTGTATAGCAAAGGGCACTGTCAATAGGACAAAATGGCAACAAACAGACAGGGAAAAGACCTTTACCAATCCTACATCCAATAAATGGGCTAATATCCAATATATAAAAAGAACTCAAGAAGTAAGACTCCAGAGAATCAAATAACCCTATTAAAAATGGGGTACAAAACTAAATAAAGAATTCTCATTTGAGGAATACTAAATGGCCGAGAAGCACCTAAAGAAATGTTCAACATCCTTAGTCATCAGGGAAATGCAAATCAAAACAGCTCTGAGATTCCACCTCACTCCAGTCAGAATGGCTAAGATAAAAAAAAAAAAAAACTCAGGTAATAGCAGATGCTGGCGAGGACGTGGAGAAAGAAGAACACTCTTCCATTGTTGGTGGGATTGAAAGCTGGGACAACCACTCTGGAAATCAGTCTGGCAGTTCCTCAGAAAATTGGACATAGAATTACCTGAGGACCCAGCTATACCACTCCTGGGCATAAATGCAGAATATGCTCCAATATATAGCAAGGACACATGCTCCACTATGTTCATAGCAGCCTTATTTATAATAAAGTCAGAAGCTGGAAAGAACCCATGTCCTTCAACAGAGGAATGGATACAGAAAAATGTTGTACATTTACACAGTGGAGTAATAGCTGAGTAATAACTCAGCTATTTTTAAAAAATTAATCCATAATATTCTTAAGCAAATGGATGGAACTAGAAAATATCATCCTGAGTGAGGTACCCCTATCACAAAAGAACACACATGGTATGCACTCACTGATCAGTGGATATTAGCGCAGATGCTCGCAATACCCAAGATACAATTCACAGACCACATTAAACTCGAGAAGGAAGGAAGATCAAATTGTGGGTGCTTTGGTTCTTCTTAGCAAGGGGAACAAAATACTCATAGGAGCAAATATGGAGACAAAGTGTGGAGCAGAGACTGAAAGAAAGGTCATCCAGAGACTGCACTACCTGGGGATCCATCCCATATACAGTCACCAAACCCAGACAGCATTGTGGATGCCAAGAAGTGCATGCTGACAGGGGCCTGATGTACCTGTCTCCTGAGAGGCTTTGCAAGAGACTGACAAACACAGAGGCAAATGCTCACAGCCAACCACTGAACTGAGCATGGGGATCTCAGTGGGGTCCCCAATGGAGCTAGAGAAGCAACTGAAGGAAGAAACTGAAAGGGTTTGCAACCACATAGGAGGAACAATAATATCAACCAACCAGACACACACCCCCGAGCTCCCAGGGACTAAATCATCAACTAAGGAGTACACATGGAGGGACCTATGGCTCCAGCTGCATGTGTAGCAGAGGATGGCCTAGTCGGGCATCAGTAGGAGGAGACACCCTTCCTTGGTCCTGTGAAGGCTCAATGTCCCAGTGTAGGGGAATTCGATTGGAGAGAGGCAGAAATGGGTGGTTGGGTGGGGGAACACCCTCATAGAAACAGGGGAGAGGGGATGGGATAGAGGATTTTGGTGGTGGGAACCAGGAAAGAGGGAAATGAAAAGAAAATATTCAATAATAAAAGATAACCTGACTGTTTAAAAAAGCTAGAGTCCTTTATATTTATTTTAAAAATTTTTATGTATATACATACCTCTGTACATTTTCCTGCATGCCAAAAGAGTGTAACAGATCCTAGTATAGGTGATTGTGAGCCACATGGTGAGAACTGAACTCAGAACCTATGAAATCGTAGCAGACAGTGCTATTTCTCCTTTTCAGATATCCTGCTTTCTCTCACTATTTAAATCAAGTCAGTAATTCTGCAAAAATCATTAACTCACCTAAACTATATTATTTTATGAAAGTTCTTCTTATTTATCTGCAGGAAAATCAGCAAATAGTGTGGCCTTTTTCCCAAGAAACAATCACATCAGATTATAAGCAGTAAGGGTGTCGTGCGCCCAATCACACCCTGATAGATATATGAGGAACATGAGAAACATGACATACATGAGAAGGCACACAGCAGCTAGAAGCAATCTGGAGATGAAGCCTCAAGCTTGTGCCTTTCCAGGGTACATCTGTCACAGCTGTGGAAAATTACTGACTAGCTCCAAGAATCTCCCTTGCACATTGCAGTTTCTCCTGCATGACATTGCTACCTTACCTTCCAATGTCTCATTTAGCCATCAGCTTATTAGTACCCTAACCCATGGACAGAGTCAGCACCTTTATGATGCAATCATCTCTGAATGACTGGTCAATCAGTTAGAGACCAAGCCTTTGAGGGATACCTTGCACCTAAATCATAACATTGTCATCTCTTCCATTTCATACAAATACTTTATTCTCATAGATGTTTTTAGTATGTTCTAGGTATGGATTCTCCCCTTCATAGGGAAGTTCAGTATAAGTTATCTTCAAGGGTAAATGTGACCCTGTATTTTTCTCTTAAAATTTACATATGTACACTGTCCCCTTTTCTGCACTTTGTACTCAGAAATATGGTCTTTACTTTTCCTGACCTACTTTATTTTATCTTATCAAAATTTTCCTTGATTTTGAAAGATACACAAAAACTAATTCATTTTATAATTTCTGGCTTTCAAACTATTTCTTATTTACTGAAATATGTTTTTGTACATTATGACACTGGAGTCTTCTTGTTTGATTTTGTTCTTTCTATTTGTCCATTCTTAATGAATTTTAAAGTTTTTTCTGCTTATGCTTCAAAAACCAGTGTTTCTGGAATCTTCTGTTTTATTTTCTTGCTATATTCTCTCTAAGAAAAAAAAATCTGTCCTAAGAGTTTCAATAATTATTACTGGTACTCTCTCTTTCCATTTGTTTCTTCTCTCAGGTTTCAAAGATGCTCTGTGAATAGTTACATGCATGTTCTTTAATACAATCAAAAAACCTCACTAAACTGAAGTTATGTTGGTCCCCAAAATATTTCTACTCCCTTAGTCTTCAAATCATTATAAAGAAGCAAGGAATTAAATTTTTCTCTGAATACCTAAAAATCTTTCAAATATCTACTATAATATATTGTCAAACATTAAGACATTTATTTCCTACATATATTTCAATCAATCAAATATCTTGCTGTACCTCACTGTCTTACCTATAAGATTTGTAACTTTTCAAGGATAATTTTTTCCATCAAAGCATTTCCGTCACTCCCAGGGCTGTGAGTAGAAATGAGCCAGCTTCCCTGTTCAGTTCCTGTCATCTGCTCCCACATGGGGGATGGAAAGGCAGATAGATATACAAGTTTAAAGGATGTGGTTTGTCTATCTAAAGCTAATTTGAAAGGACTTCATGGCCTTGTACTTCTCAGTGGTATATAGAACAAAGCCAACACTGGAGGCGGTTTACTCTCCTTCCTCCTTTCACATACTATAGCGCTTTCTTCTAGCAAAAGTCCAGGCCTGTCTTGGACAGTATCCATTATCTTTGGACGGGCTGATGCTGATCAAGTATCCAATTTGCAACGTACTCAACCATCTGCCAATATATAGTACCATGAGGCTTTTCACAAGCCAAGGGCTACTGGTACCACATTTCTAAGACTTAAAACATCTCTCAAACATCTTTTTAGATTACTTCAACATGGATCAACAATAGTTTACTATACAATCCTTTTAACTTTTCAAAGCAGAGATGTTAGCTTCATCTAGACATTTTACCCAAGTATACAGGTGTGAACAAAGAAAGTCAGTGATACTGTTTCTATAGAATATGGATACATGGCTTAGACAACTGTCAACATGTTTATTATTGGATGTTACTTATTTATAAACGTGTAGAAGATATAAAATATCCCACATCATTTTTTTCTATGTTACAGGCAGTATTTTCCAGAGATACTCTAAACCTTTCTATTACTATGAATATATTCAAATGCCAATATAAATATAATAACTAAATTTAAAAATCTAAACATTTTTATTCTAGATACATAGTTAAGAAAATCATTGGCTCAAATTTTTTAAGGAGACTTCTTATATGTTTCATTAATTGTACTCTCATTGTTTGGGAAAAGGGTGAAGATATCCAATTGTAAATGAACTCTTAGAAAATTGTTGGGGATGTTTCCTTTAAAAAGATAGGTATATTATAACATCAAGTAAAGTATGTGAAGCATAAAATTATTTTAGATCTTTTTATTTCTAAATGTGTGAATGTACTTATTATATACTGCATTATTGAAAAGTTAGAAAAATTGTCTTGGAGCCTGCTTCACCTGGTTAACAGAATTATGGTTAGTGGCCCACATTGAACCATTGGCTCTAAAAGAAAGACAACTGAAGGAAGGAGCTGAAGGGGTTTGCAACTCCATAGGGAGAACAATAATATCAACCAACCAGAGTTCCCCAGAGTTCCCAGGGACTAAACCACCAACCAAAGTGTACAAATAGAGGGACCCATGGCTCCAGCCTCATATGTAGCAGAGACCTTAGCCTTGCCAGGCATCAATGGGAGGAAAGACCCTTGGTCCTGTGAAAGCTCCATGCACCAATGTAGGGGAATTCAAGGGCAGGGAGGCAGGAGTGGATTGGTGGGTGGAGGAACACCCTCATAGAAGCAGAGGGAGGGGGATGGGATTGGGGGTTTCTGGTGGGGAGGGAATGAGGAACTGGGAAAGGGGATAACATTTGAAATGTAAATAAAGAAAATATCCAACTTAAAAAAGAGAGTGCAGTGACAATATCCAGCAGAAAGAGATCTCCTTGTTTATAGCTTTATGCTCTTCTATGTATTTGCTACATGGATTATTTTAAAAATAACTAATAATAATAAAGGAAGGATTTATATAATAACTTGTCAAAGTTTTATATAAATATAGGAAAAATGAGTCAAATATGTCCCTCGATGTATAGACATTCACTGTACAATGTCAATATTTCTAAGTTTTATTTTGCTGTCAATGCTTCAAATTATGACATTTTATATAGTAATGTTATCTATTGTTGCTCATATTGGCATGTACAAATACCTTTCTCATCATGGTTAATAAAGCCCATAAAGAACCCTGAAATGTGTTTCCTCTCATTTCATGATCACACTTCTTAATGTGGTAGCTATTTGGGAGATATATGTTAGATGTATGCACACACACACCTTACACATACACACACACACACACACACACACACACATATGTGAGTATCTGTGTTTCTCAGCACTTCCCTTCACATCAGGTAAGTTGAACATCTCTGAACACTTTGGGACATTAACAGCAGGAGGTGGCTACTGATATTGTGAAGTGTCATCTGGAGGTTACAAGGTCAGAAAAATACTCCAGGTTTAGAAACACAGTTTATGTGACATGCAATTAATGTGCGGAATTTTCTGCTGTTCCTAAGACAAAGATTTCCTTGCATTATTCAGAAGATTCATGATTTTAGTGATGAACTTACTTCTTTGTTAACTATCTGCTCCTCCACATTGACTCTGTGGACCTAATATGCCAATAGTAGAAAAGAACACCACTGAAGAATTCTGTTATATCAATCCAGATGTGCTATAATTTCTCAGGGTAAACACATGGGGACCATTATCACTAGTTTTCCAGGTGACTCTCAGTGCCTCTTCAAAATGTTTTCTACTGGAGAAGACTAGTATATCCATTTTCTTTATTAACCCCTAAATATCAATAAATGGCAATTATAGATTTCAAAAATTTGCCTAACAAGAACAAAAGTTTGTTGAAATCCATGTTCTTCTGGTTTCATAATTTCATAGATATTTCTTGCTGTTATTATATTGAGCTTAAGTGTTGTCAGTATCTACTTAGAATATCATGTGCTTCCAATCAACTCTGGATGAGCAGCTCACCCCTTCTACAAACTGCACATTACATGGGGAAGTGATATCTCCTAAGATCTGATGTTTGTATATATTGTGCAATTATACTTCCATGTATAACTATATCTTATACACATATGTGGAGATATAAAGCATATGTGCACAAACTGATTAGGTTATAAGTAAAAATAGTGGCCAACATCAAGACACTTATAATTAGGTTTGAGGTACTTAATGTTTACAGTAGTGTATCTTTCATTGGCAATAACAACAGGCAAGGAATCCCAGACTAAGAGCATTCATCACACAGCACAGACCTTACTAGTCTTCATTAGATACTTGAAGAAGTTGAATTCTTCAGCCAGCTCCAATCACACGCAACACAACCTGAGAAACTATGTCAAACCCAGTTCAGGACTGAAATTTCTGACAACAAATTTGAATGGTAATTCCAATGCTAATTCCAGTACCACGGACAGCAGCACAAATAGCAAAAAAAGATGAGACCTGGAGATCGTGTGAACATTAAAAGGCATGACATCAAGAAAACTAAATAATATTGTTCTGCTAAATGAACTTAGAAATAAAATGAATCCTAACAATGTTTTGCTATTTCTGTAGATCAGTTTCTTACTGAGCCATCATAGAAGCTGTCTGCTGCATTGGAAAGGAAACAATGTGTAGATAGAGTATAGGTGAGAAACCCTGAAACACAGTCTTAAACAGGATATTTCCATCAAATGTTTCCCTTCAGAGCTCAGGAAGTCAAAAGAAAAGAAGGCATAAATGAGCAAGAATGGGTGAATGACACCAGGAATAGAATTAGTTCTTGATACAACCTTACTAACAGAGAGTGTGGCAACATTCACAAGGCCTGTACAAATTCAAGCAGTATTAGGTCCCAGTGCTGAGAACAGGAAGGGGACATGAGTTCTCATCCCTAACCAAGAAGCTATCTCTAATTGAGAACTACTTACAAATAAAAAATAATAGTTTTCTACCACAGAGTTTAACTGTGTATATAAATAATAATGAGTGCAGTAGTAAATGGTTAACAGAAAAGGAAATCAATGTTATTTGTATTGGCTTTTTCATATTGTTCTGTTTTAGAATTTTTATCTTACTGGTACTTTTTATTATGGCTGCTAATTTTGTGGTTTTATTAGTTTTGAGTGTGTGTGTGTGTGTGTGTGTATTTCATAAGCTTTTTCTTTGCTTTTCCTCTCTTTTATTCTGAAGGCATTCCCTGGGAACCATTTTAGCCAGGGAAGCAGGCACCCTAAAGACAGATAATCCTCTCTTCCTCCAAAACATTGCTTCCGTTAAACCCCTAGTAAAAGAATACTTTCTGTTCCCAACTTCATTGTATCACACAGATCTTCCTCTTCAAATTTCCTTCCCTGAACCCATTATCCAAGTTTCCAACTCCAGTAGGTATCCCCAAAGAACCCATTGACCTCTCTGTCTAAGGAAACAGGCAATTAACTGAAAATCTTTGTTTTTGCCCCTTCTTCCCATCCATTATTTCAGCAACACCCTCAGATTCATAGTAGACAACCTGCTGTAGCTTACCCTGAACAATGCAACCATCTTCAGTGGATGATACATACCTTCCCTTCCAACTCCTCCTTCACCATTCATTGTTTTACCCCACACCACAGTTCTACGAGGTACTTGCTGGACACTCTCAGGGCACTCTGGCTAGAGAAGGCAATAACCTAACTATAAATCTTCATATCTTCCTGATCTCTTACAAATCTCTAGCTTGCTCCTATCCCTCTCATCACATATCTTTGACTACAAAATTTTTTCTCCCCACTCATAATTTTATCCCAGCCTTCAAATCCATCAGTGTTCACAAGCCACTGTGGCCTAGAAAGCATGTAACATCATTGCAGAAATTCATATTTCCCTCCTTTCTTCTAAATTCAATCCCCCAACTCACCCCCAACTCTGTATCACACTACTTTCTATAACATCATCTTTGCCTCAATTCTAGCGAATCACACAGATATCCTCCTCCAACATTCTTGCCTCGTAATTCAACTCCAGCAGATATTCTTTGGAAACCCACCAGTTAAGCATTCCAGAGATTCATGTAGGCCACTAAAACAAGCAGACAAGATTCAGATTGTCATTCCCTGTGGGACTGCATAAGGGTATCCTGGGTCAGGGTTGAGCAGGTACTTAGAACCCTGAGATTCTCCGTGGAATTCTGTGTGAGAACCGGCAGGAGTTCAGTCCCTCCCATCATCTAGGATCCTGAAAAACAGTCACATAGATCTCCATAGAGTCACCCAGGCTATAGGCCTCAGGCCCTAGAGATTTACATACTAATGAAGGCCAGAGGGCAGAGCAAATTAAACATTCCTCCCCCAGATCCTCCCCCAATCCTCCCCCTTTCTCCCTCCCTATATAACTCGGGACTGCCCTGAGTTTTTGGGGGGTACGCCTAGATCTATCTATTATCCGCCATGACAATAAACCTTTTTGGAACCAAGGACTTCCTCGTGTTACTGGGGCCTGCCGCCGCCAAGGCCCTCAGGCCGCTGGAACCATAAGATCTCCCTCCCAAATGTGGGACCCGCCAGGGCGGCGGAGGCCTCTCCGGGCCTTGCGCCGCTGTGGCGGCCTTTTTAAATTTTCCCCACAAATCCCTATATTTTTTCTTCTCATAAATACCCAACTTTCATGCTCTAAACTTTAGTAGACTTTCAGTTGTGGCCACTCTTTACACACTACCACCATTCTTAAGGCACTAACTAGATCCTCATAGTAGCCCTTTCCCCTATCCCCTATCTTCTATCCTAGACCTGCCTCTCCCCTAATTCTTTGCTTTGTATAAGACATGAGAATAGAAACAAAACAGACCCTGGTAGAATGCTTCATTTGTTCATTGGGTATACCCACTCAGTAACCCCTAGCTTATTCCCATTCACAAATTTCACTTTGAAATACCTAGAAATACACTTCACATTTAAACCTAATTAACCACATCTAGAAGGATCCACAAAGAGTTGCCTACTAGCCAACACACAGCAATCACACCCTTCCAAGAAAGAGAGGGCAATAGAAAGCAAGAAACAAAACACCCAACCATCTAAGACAAGACCAGGTACTAGCATTTAGAATTATACTTTTCAAAATACCAAGATACCTAGACGCCAACATAAAAACACAAACAAAACTGGGAATTTTGTCTCCACTAGAGCATAGCAATTTTACCACAGCTGGATCTGAGAATTGCAATGTATTTGAAGCCTGAAACAATGACCTTAAAGTAGCCTTTATGGATAGAATAGAGGTTCTTAAAAATGAATAAATCCCTTAAAGAAATCTATGAAAGCAAAAACAGTAGATGGGAATAAATAAAGTCATTCAAGGCCTGAAAGTGGAAATATGGAGATGAAAAATTTAAGAACATGAACAAAAACCACAGAAGCAAGGTTTACCAGCAGAATACAAGAGATAAAGCAGAGAATCTCAGGCATCAAAGACACAAATAGAAGTGGTTACATCAGTCAAAAAATGTTAAATCTAAAATGTACCCGGTACAAAACATCCAGGAAATCTGGGACACTATGATACAGCCAAACATAATAATAAGAGGAATAGAAGGAAAAGAAGAAACCCAGGTAAAAAGCACAGAAAATATTCTTGACAAAATAATAGATGAAAATTTTTCTAACCTAATGAAGGATTTGGTATCATGGTACAAAAAGCATACTGAACCCCAAATAGAATGAACCAATAGTCTACCCTTGGAACATAATACTTAAAATATTAAAAATACAGAAAAAAGAATGTTAATGACGCAAGGGGAAAATACAAGGTAACATATGAAGACCAATCTATGAGAATAACACCTCACTTGTAAAATGAAACTCAAATAGCAAGAAAAACCTGATAGTTTTTTTTTTCAGACTCTAAGAAAGAAGTGATGCCTGCCCAGGCTACTGTACCAGTAAAATGGCCATTCAAAATAAATGGAGAAAGTAAGACATTTCATAATTAAAAACCCAATTTAAGCCATGTCTGTCTAGAAATCCAGCCCTAAACCACACACCCCACGAGAAACAAGGAATAAATAATTCCAGATTAGCAGATGTAGAAATACAAACACACATATAACCACCAGAACAACAAAAAATTTACAGGACTCAACCAACACTAATTAATATCTCTCGACATCAATGGTCTCAGTTCCTCCAATTAAAAGACATGCACTAACAGAATGAATGACAAAACAGGAGCCACTCTTCTTTTACATCCAAGAATCACACCTTAACATCAAAGAAAATGGACATCAAGCTCCTCACAGTAAAGGGTTGAAAAAAGAACCGATGTTCCATGCAAATGGACCCTAGAAAAGAAGATGGTGCAGTAATTTTATTATCTGATGAAAGAGTCTTGAAACCAAACTGATCAGAAGAGATAGGGAAGGACACTGCATACTTATCAAAGAAAAATAAATTCACCAATAGGACATTGCAGTTCTTTACACCTATGCACAAAACACAGTAGTACTCAAATTCACAGAACTATTACTACAGCCTAAATCATGTGTTAATATATAGGAGGAGACTTCAATACCACACTCTCACCAATGTCCAGGTCATCTAGACAAAAACTAAACAGACCAGTAAATGTTATAAATCAAAAGGACATAACAGATACTTACAGAAATTTTACCGAAGCACAGAAGAATATACCTTCTTCTCAGCACTTCATGAAAGTTTCTCAAAAACTTATCAAATAACTGAGCATAAAGCAAGTCTCATTCAATATGTACAATAAAATTGAATAAACCCTGCATCTTATCTAACCACCTCTCAATAAACTGGATATCAACAGTAACAAAAGTAACAGAAATATTATTAGCTCATAGATAAAGAATAAATTATTACTGAAAAATGTGGTTAAGTTAAAAATTAATAAATAAATGACTTTTTGAATTAAATGAAAATAAACATACAACATAAAAGTATGGGACACAATGACGGTGGGTCATAGCATGAAGTATCTACATTTAAAGTGTGTGTGTGTGTGTGTGTGTGTGTGCATGTGTGTGTGTATCTTACTAGTAACTTAATATTTGAATCCTCTACAAAAACAAAAGAAATGAGTAGAAATGAGGGGATCTAAAATGAGTAGAAATTATCAAACTTAGAATGGCAAAGGACAACATCATCTGGACAAAGTGGCATCCTACAAAATGGGGAGAAATTTTACCAACTATATATGTGATAAATGACTAATATCTAAAATATATAAAGTACTCAAAAATTGGATATTAAGGAAATAACCCAATTAAAAACTGGGATACAAATCTAAACAGGGTATTCTCAAAAGAAAAATCACAAATGGATAAGAAACACTAAAAGAAACATCGAATATCTTTAGTCATCAGGAAAATCAAAATCACTTGGAGCTTTCATCTAACAGCTATCAGAATGGTTAAGAACAATAGCACAAGTGACAGCTCACTCATGATAATAATGATGTTGACTAAGAGGAACACTCATCCATTGCTGGTTGAAGTGCAAGCCTATATATCTACTATGAAAATCTGTGTCGCTTTTTCTCAGGAATATGGGAATTGACCTACATCAAGATCCACCTATACCAATTTTGGGAATATATACAAAGAAAATTTTATCCTACCACAGAGAAATTTGTTCAACTGTATCCATTGCTACTCTCTACATAAGAGTCAGAAATTGAAAAAATGTAGAGGTCACTCAACAGATTAATGGATAGAGTACATTTACAAAATAGAGTACAACTCAAACATTTCAATAATGAAATTTGTAGGGTAAATTAATGAAACTAGAAAAAACAATAAATTATGTAATTCAAGCCCGGAAAGAGAAATATGGTGTGCATTCACTTATATGTGACTATAAACTGTTAAGTCAATGATAAAAAAGGATACAATCTGTAGAATTATAAAAGTTAGTTATAGAATAATGGACTAGGATGGAACTGAAAAGAACTCCCTCAGAAGGAAAAATAAAATAAATAGTATAGATAAATTTGGGAGACTAGAGCAGGAGGATAAAATGGGAAAAGGTTGGAAAGAGGGGGACAGAGGAGGGATATGGCAAGAGGTCACTAAAATTCAGAACCATTTGAGGGGTAAGAAGAAAATCTAATACAAAAGAAGCATTATAAAATATATTGACGACATGGATGATGATGAATATTTTAGAAGAAAAACTAATATCTAGTATTGTAAAGATGTCTCACTATCAAATCAGACATGATTAAACATGTTTCAGGTTATCTGAGTCTAATCATTGCTGATATTTTTAACTACTTTTGTGCTTAAGTATTTTTATTCTCTGAGTCATCACAGAGAATATGTGTATCAGTGTTTGTGTGTTTATGTGTATTGGTGTTTTCCTTCATGCTTTGCTATGTACCACAATCATACCTGGTGGTCTCAGATTTAAGATTTTGAATCTCCTAAACTGGAATGCAGACAATTCTGAGCCACTTACATGCGTGCTGGAGATAAGCCCAGGTCCTCTGAAATATCATTGAATGCTTCAAACTGCAAAGCCACCAGCCCCACCCAAGTATACTTTTCATGAAAAGTCAGAACAATTTGATAAAGGACAGATTGATTGCTACACAGCATGGAAGAGCATAGAAGAGATACATCTTGATTACTGGAACTATTTAGTAGAGTACAGAATGAAACCATAAAGAGTATAATCTAGAGAAAATGATCAATTTAAAGGAAGGGGTAACTAAACCTGATAATGTTTTCTTCGTACACCTGTTAACAAAGCTGGTAGGTCATTGTGAGGTGGTCCAAATACAACTTTATTTCAATTTGAAAGTTAATCAATAGAGAACAAGTCACCAGATTAGAGATAAAGTTCAAAATAATAAAAGTATGAGTCAGAAGAGAGATTTTTTAAAGTTAAAAAAAAAAAACCTCAGGACTTTCAAAATTATACGGGACTCTCCAAGTTGGAAACATTCATGAAAATGTTAGTGTGTTTCAAGGCCACATTTGCACCACTTTGGGATCTGGTAGCACAACAGACGTGTGGCTGCTATCCCAGACCTATTGGATCTGAATCTGTATGTTGGAAATGACAGAGTGCCTGTGTGCACTATGACATTGGAGAAGCAGTGTTCTAAAGCCCAGCTTTAGAAGGTAAATGTAGAGAAATGTCACATTTATAAAAATAGCTGCAGAGAATCAACTTTCTATTTCAAGTCAACAAAATGTCTTTCAAGTCTCTACTTATTCCACTTGAGTTCACACACACACACACACACACATACAGACACACACACACACAGGGAGAGAGAGAGAGAGAGAGAGAGAGAGAGAGAGAGAGAGAGAGAGAG
>NW_021620995.1:2533969-2571464 GCF_004785775.1 Grammomys surdaster
AGAGAGAGAGAGAGAGAGAGAGAGAGAGAGAGAGAGAGAGAGAGAGATGAATTTTTCTAGAAATGAATACAAATAACATTTCTTATAGAACTAATTTTATTTGAAGTAAAGTCAGGATTATTTAAATAAGGAAAAAAGCATATACTTGAAAGTCAAACAGAGACTGGCAAGATATCTTATCTGGCAAAAATGTCTGCTATCAATCTAGACACTAATCTTTCCCCAGGACTCAAATGCTTGAAAGAGAGAACCAACTCCCACAAGTTGTCCCTTGATCTACACATGAATTCTGTGGTTCATTTGTGTACACACACACACACACACAGACATACACATCTTCACTCATGCACAAACACAAACACACACATATATACACACATATACACATATATAGATATATTTGTGTGTATTAGTGAGTGCACAAAATAAATAAGAATTTTACAAATATTCCTTTAAGACAAATTATTCTGAAAATATGCTCAATTGCTCATCAACTGCTCACCATGTTCAAAATCCTGGATTCTATCTCAGCACAAAAAACAAACAAACAAAAAACAGAGAGGAAAAAAATATCAACAGTGTATGATTTAAAAAAGAGTCTTCCCTCTCCCTTGTTGCTATTTAAAGCTACAATTGTATTCTTTGCATTTGCTCATCTTTACTGAGTTGTCCTGCTGTGTAGATGGCAGATTTTTGCAATCATGACTTTGAGGCTATAATCTGATCTTTTCCTACATGTCACAATAAATACATTACTCCCCAAAAGAGTTGTAGTGTGGGAAGATTGAGAGAATCTGGAACTATCTGGGGGAAGGAAAACTATGATCAAAATATATCGTATAAATATTTTGTGTCTTTTCTTTCTTTTTGATATTGTATTTTGATTAAAACATTTCTACCTTCCGTTTTCTCTACCCAAACCCCTGCCTGCTTGTCTTCAAATTTATGGCCTATTTGTTCTCTATTATTGCATGTATATATGTGTTAGTACATTTGTACATATTACCAAATACAATTTGTGGAGTTCATAAAATATTGAGTGTATGTATATTTCCGCTGCTGAATTTTTGGAATGGGACAGTAAATTGGTATGCTTTGCTCTTGGAAGGGCAAACTCTCCCCCCACTAGCTTTACTAAGTTGTCTGTAGAATTTAGTTTAGGTTGAGGCTTCTTTATGTAGGATTGGGCTTTTTCTCATTCAGTTTTGCATGTTTGTGTTATCCTATTGAGCTCACATTTGGGTAATTATGTTACTGAGACTGTCTGATTGTAGCCTCCAGTGTTGCTGGGAGATGCTTCCTGAGACTTATGTTAGGAAGTGTTTTATAAATATATCTGTTAGGAATGGTCTCTACAGCCCTGAAGATTTTGGTTATAGTTTTTGTTAGTGTTCTGTCTGTTGCAAAAAAAGAAGTTTCCTTGATCAGATCTAAAAATTATGAAGATTATGAAAATATGAGAAGTAATATTGCTTTCAAAGTTTTCAGATACTACTATGAAGCCATCGCCACATGGCCCACACAATAGTATGCAATCCTTCTATACAAGGAGATGTGGTAGACCAAGTTGGTAATAAGGATGCAGAACCGATAGACCTATGAGACAAAAGTATAGTGGAACCGTGTTCTATTACTTTTCAGAAGTGCTTCTCATTAATGACAATCTACAGAGGACAGATGTAAAAACAAAAGCAAAAACAAAAACAAAAACTAATAGAATGAAAATGAAGTTGAAACTCAAGGGTGTCAGCAAGCTAATAACAATACAATCAAAATTTCAATTGGAAATCTGTATGCCCAGAAGACCCTAAACCACAAAGTGACAGAGACAAAAACAGTCAACCTGCCAGTTGAGAATTTATCTGACCAGGAGGGTAAGACAACTAAATGTCAATTCACAGTCCCCACCATTGCCATACCATCCCAAAAGAAAGAAGAAATATAAAATTCCAATGACAATAAATGAATGATAAAGTTTGGAACCAAAGAATGTATGTATTTGATTTTTGCCCACTGAAAATTTAAGCAGAATATGTATTATATATGGAACAAGGCATTTTTTTGATTAAATATATCTTATTGGCAAAGAGAGTTGTTATTTTAGATTTTAAACCCAAACTTTTCTCAACACATTTTAAACATTTTTTAAATGTTTTATACCTGGTTGATAAGATTTTATGAACATGTTAAATTTTAAAGCTTAACAACTTATCTTTATTTCAAAACATGTCAATCATATGTTAATATTAGCATTAAATATTATTTTTAAATGTTACATAAATCTGTTTTACTTTCAAAGTGAGAGTGCACAAAGGCTGAAAACACTACATCCACAGCTAATTGAAGATCAACTGCTATCTACTTTGTTGACATTCCTTTTATTGGATCCTTTAAGCATTGACTTTAGACACAGGGGTCCTTATTAATCACTCCCAAGAATAGCTGGGACCCTGTGGCTTTGCTCATGTTCATCCTGTTTTCATTTTTATGCTTGCATCTCTTTATAGAGAGTTTGTTTGTTTTTCATCTACTTTATCATTTCTTTTGTCACAGTTTTTTCCAAATCTTTGCCTTTGAAAACTCAGGGAAGTCAAAGCCTAGTAAATTTCATTCTGAAACACTTGTTCCCCATCAGGAGTCTGACCCTTGGCTCTAATTGGAGAAGTACTTGATGTTTTGCCTGATGTCTATGTGAAGATATTCACTGACACTCAGGTGAGGGGTTGCTGTTGTTGTTGTTGTTGTTGTTATTGTTGTTGTTTTTGTTTTGTAAAGGATGGAACAGAGGCTCCCATATGCTAAGCACATCTTCATAACCCCTGATCCTCACTCTAAGTTAGGTGATGTTTTTCTTTAAACATGAATCTTCATTTTTATAGAATCTATAGAATATAGAAATATCCATGTAAGCTATGGTAAGAATCATATATAAAGCCTAAAATATTATTTTTAAATATTTTTGACAGTCATCATTACTTTGGCCATAACTGAGAACTGGTTTATTATTAACTTCTTCGTTAAAGTGGCATTTGATGATTTTTATTTTTTTTAACCAAGCTTCAATAGGTCTAGCATGTTATGTTTTTCTACTATGTGGCATTTCAAAAAATCTACCATATAAGAAATATACTGTTTTTGTTTTACCAGCAGACTACAGTTTAACTATAGAGTTCAGAAGACACAACAAGGTGTGTATATTTGCCTTAAACTAACATATCTCATGGGGAAGTCAACAAGATAGTAATGGAAAATTGTCTATGTTATCTTTTTTATATAGATATTTTATATCTTCTGTGTTTCTACGGGTGCCCATGAGACAATTTATTCCTGGGATCTGAGAGAGACAAGTGAAATGTACCCTCTCTCATGTCATTTTCCCTTCATACTATGCAACATCTGACTGTTCTTTCTCTGCTATGAAACCATTGCCCCTTTATAGCAAAATCACCATCTCCTTCCACTAACTGTCATGAAGGCTCATGCTAAATATGATCACTAGGTTTATCATTTACTCTCTGTTCAAAGACCAGCTCAATTTTAATGTAAATCCATATATTCCTTGTGAAAAAATACCCAAACTTTCCATCACCTAATATTAAGTCATATTCTTTGGACAAACATGAGCATAGTTACTGTTGCCTGGCCTTCCTCCCATCATCCTCTTCTTTAAGGCAATGGTCCAGTGGCTTTCATGTTCTTACAGAAATATAAGTGGCTTTTGCCCCTCTACTATTCCTTCTCAGGTTTATGTAGATATCGCCTCCCAACTCAGATCTGTACTCAGTCAATGCCTCAAAAACATATCATCTCAGCTGCCCTTTGTCTATTACTCTAATTTTCTAGAATCATCGGTGCCAGGTACTCTAACCTTCTGAGAAAAATTATTACTCTCTGAATCGTTTAGTATGTCTTAAATCTCTAAGAAAATAAACTATTGTGTCTTTTACTGTGTATCTCTACCAACAGAGTACTATTTTACATTCAGTAGGATTTCAATACATACTTATCACGTGAAAAAATGTCTATCTCCTACTATGAATCTTATATTCTTTAAACTTGATGATTTAATATTCTGAACTTCATGGTCTGTATTCTTTCTTCCCTTCCTTCCTTCCTTCCTTCCTTCCTTCCTTCCTTCCTTCCTTCCTTCCTTCCTTTCCTTCTTTCCTTCTTTCCTTCTTTCCTCCCTCCTTCCTTCCTTCCTCCCTTTCTTTCTCTTTCTTTCTTTCTTTCTTTCTTTCTTTCTTTCTTTCTTTCTTTCTTTCTTTCTTTCTCTCTGTCTCTCTCTCTCTCTTTCTTTCTTTCTTTCTTTCTTTCTTTCTTTCTTTCTTTCTTTCCTTTTTTCTTCCCTCTTTTCTGAATGGAAATGGGAGATGATTTTTAATAAAAGAAATAGAAATAAAAATAAAGGAGAGAAAACATAAGAAGAAAAGAGGCAAGTGGGGAAAGAGTGTGATGCAAGGAGTACACATTAGATTGTTTTCAGTGCAGTTGAGTTAATTATACAAACTAAAATGTTCAGGATCTTGGCCTCTCTCTCATGTTTTATATTATACACTGAGTCTTTTTTTGCTATTCTGTGACTTTAATTGTACAAATGAACAAACATATCTACTCACATCTACATTTGAGTCATTTGCCTGTTATGTTTTCAATTCAAAGAAAAGAGATGATGATTAGCCTTTGGACTTAGATTACAGGTTCAATATAAATGTCAAATGTTAGAGAAAAGACAAGAAAAATAGCCATGGCCTTCCAGGCTAATATATATTAAAGTAACTGGATGAAGGTAGTGGTGAAATACTGAGATATGGAACAGAGAGTAGATGGAGCAACAGTATGTGCTGCGTAGATGGGCAGAAAATGTTAATGTGTGATCAGTGCAGTCTTTAGTGCTTTAACTGAGAAATTAGGTAAATAATGGGATTATTTCACAATGGGAGAAGGGAGAGGTGAGGTCAAAGTGTTTAAAGGTGTCATTCACATTTTATTACATCTGTATGAATTCAAAATGTTAATGCTAAGTAGCTGACTGAAAGGATGACGCTCGATTAGGGTTGGCAGAGGAAAAAAAAGATTAATCAATAAAATATAGAACATTTTGTGAGCTAATGTCATGTGAGATCATCTGTGACTGTGACTTCAGCCCATCATGTCCATTGACCTCATATTATCATACAGCCTTATGAGCTCCATTATTACTATAAAATAATAATTATATATGAAATAGTCAACTACACACATAATTTTAAATATCTAAAATGATCTAATTAATGAAAACAATTCATGAAACAATTTATCTTTCCTGTCAATGTGAATTATTGAGGCAAACTAGAAAAAATGTATTTTATTATAAATAACTTCAGACTTGATAGGTGATACCATGTTGCAATTGAGAAGTATATTGTGGCTCAGTCAACAGAGTGTTCTGAACATGCATGGAATCCTTGAATTGATCGCTAGCACTTAATGTATCAGGCAATTAACAGAGAGTGATGGCAACTGTGCATAATAACATCACTTGGATTGTAAAGCCAAGAGCATCCAAAGTGCAAGGTCCTTCTGTGTTACAAAAAAAAAAAAAAGCCAGTTGTTTTTTTTTTTAATGTACGAGTTTAGGCTACATTAAATCCTATAGCAACATCAATTTAAAAAAAAACCATTGTGTTTTATTATTTTTTAATTTTTAAATTAGAAACCACAAGTTCAATATTTAATGGACAGACAAATCGACAAATTATAGAAACAGCTCTTAGAAGGGAAGTAAGGAAGTTTAGGGTGCCTGTGAAAGCCAGGTAGCTGCAGTCTAGTCTCAACCACTGTGGTGGTGGCAGCAGTGCTGTTGGTGGCAGGGGTGGCAGTGGTGGCAGGTAGTTATAGAAGGTGTGAGCCTGACTCGCCAGGCAGTCCGACGTCCAGTGATGAAAGCTTCGGGAGAAAGAACTATTCTCCAAGTGTTCCAGCTCGCTGAGTGAGAGTCTCAGTAAAACAGACCCTTTCAGACAATCCTCATGGAAATAACTTACCCACTTTATTCCATGTGGACAGGAACTTTATAAATGTTGAAGGGTAAGGTGGGATTTATGGGTAGATGTTCAGTGGTGTGCCATGCTTACATGTTCCAGAGCAGGTAAAGGTAAGTAGGGAATGGCTCCCCCCTACTGTTCTCAATTCTGAGATTCACTGGGTCAGAGCTCCCTCAGTCTTACCAGTACTTCTCTCTGGTGGCATGGTCCACTTGCCCTACACTCAAGGAAAGAACGAGAATTCAGTAATTTAGGAGATTAAATCTATATATAGCACCAAATAGTCATAGGAATTAAAAGATCATGTTGGCTATGAACTCTTCCGAGACTCCTATGATGATTTACCACAAAGAGTGGCTTAAAAGCGTATAACTGTGTTATCTTTAAAAAATAGATGATTGAAATTAAGACTTTGGCAGGACTGTTTTCTTCCTAGAAGCTTTAAGAGTTGTCCTCATTTCCAGCTTCTAAAGTCTGGAGTGTTACTGGACACATGTATGTGTGTTGTTCCAACTCTAACTTCTGTGTCAAGACAGTTTCTTTCTTCTGCCATATGTCAATCTCACACTGCCATTCTGTGAAATTCCTGCAAGTATATTGTAGATAGACTAGCAAGAGTATACAAGTCAAAGGGAAAGAACGTATTGAAAATCAAGAAGAAAGAAATAAAATAACAAATTCAGCAATTTTTCAAGAATAAACCATATAGTTTCTGTACTTAAGATCAAGAATCATTAAGCTGGGTTTTCTGTTGAAAGAAAAACAGCTTCAGATGAAGACATTCTGTCTGACCTAACTTGGACCCTAACCACAACAAAAGAAATAAATAATTCTTATCAAGCCACATTATTAAAAATAATAACATGTGTAACACACATACACACCATTTGATGGAATTATAATAAAGTCCACCAAAAAAGGCCTGTAAGAGTCATTGTCTCCTGAGAAGACTGAAATCACCCTTTAATGAGTATGCACACTCACAAATACTGCCTTCTTTGCTACTCTTTGCTTTTTCTCACTTCTGAAGCCATTGTTTAATGGTGACAAGAACTTAAAACATCATCTAGAGTTCACATGTTTTTTTTTCCTCCAAAGCTCACTGGTCTTCACCCAGTAGTGCTCACTAAACCATATCCTAATCAAGAGAGAATATTGTCTCCACATGTACACACACAGACTGTTCCTTTTAGGTTTTAGAGATTAGGACAGTGACATCTTTAAGCAAAGAGGAGCACTATTCAACTCACTGCACATTTCTTCTTTTACTATCCATTTTCTTCTATTGAAATCACAAAACCATCTGATGAAAATATGACTATCAGAAGGCTTGTAAGAGAATTAAGGAGAGAAAGAAGGTGTGAAAATGTCAGTTCACAGAGTGGAAATAGGAATTAACCAGGCAAGTAAGGAATAACTGTTATAGGAACCACTTCAAATTAAATCATTACTTTAGAACATTGACATTACCACAGTGGCATATGCATCCAGCATTATTCATCTTCTCAAATGTCCATGATTAATCAAAAGACAACTGATTTTAATAGATTTAAACAGTCTTTATACAGTTTAAACAGTCTTGTATACCAGAGGAAAGGGAAGCTGAAGAGAAAGCAACATAAATGTTCACATAAACGACTGGGAAATGATGGTATATACGAGATACCAGCTGATGGAGGAAGTCTGGACTATAGCTTCTAGACCATGTTATCAATGTATGCACCATGAAAAATTGCAGTATCATGGGAAACAATCCAACCAATATATGTTATACAGCTGTGTATAAAAAAATAACACTGTGACAAAGTAGTGACTTAAGGAGAAATCTATACAGAATGAAATAAATAGGATTTTAGGGTACACAAGGCTATGTTAGCTATTCCATTAATACTCAAAATAGTGCAATAATTATTAATGATCAATTATTAATAATCTAGTAGTAGTATTGGCAATTTTCATTGTATCCCAATACCAAAATTCCCCACTACTTCTAAATAAACAGAGGAACTGATCTCAACTAATTCCCATCAGTTTTTGAAGGTCCCTTGCCTACAAAGGCATGCACAGTTAACCTTTACCATTACCAAGTTGAACTTGGCACTTAAATATTCATTCAAATTCTTACATCTCATATATTTAATTATAAACAAGTGAACTGTGTTTAAAACAGGCAAAATAATTCACAATCAATTCCAAGGAAAATGCTATTCCAGATATCTTTTGGGGAGGACAAAGGGAAGTGAAATTCAGTACCAAGGTTTTTTAAAGTTCGGACACCATGAAGAGGTAAAGTAGTTGACGCTTGGTTCCTGTATGCTCTTACATTACATCATCCTGCTCTTGAATGGTAAAATAAGCATTGCATCCTTGCTGTCTCATTGCCTTCCATTTGAATTCTTCTCTCTTGAGAGCAGAAGAACTAAGACGCCTGCTGATAATGATGCCTTAGCAGTCTCTATGCCAGAATACTTAGAGGTGAAGTTATGGATGTAAGAGTGATATACTGATCTTTGTTTCTCAACAATATGTATGGAAAAAAATTGATTCATAGTACCTTAGAATGTGATTGCATCTGGAGACAGGATTTTAACAGGATATTTAAGTTAAAATAAAGTCATTTCAGGTAAGAATCAAACCAATAGAATCCTTACAAGCATGTAGACACAGCTAGTTACAAATGGATGATAGCATGAAGACATGGGAGGATGATAATTATCTACATCCTGTGGAGAGGTCTCAGACTAAACAACTCAGGACTCTAGGACTTCTCAGCCTTCTTGTTTACAGAATAGAACAGAGAGAAGATATCTATTTAACTTATGTCATGTAATTTGTGATGCGTTGATACAATGAACCTAACAAACTGATACTGTGGGATACAGAAGCCATGAAAGGATATAGTGAGTTGATCTGAAACAAATTACAGGATACACACACACACACACACACACACACACACACACCACACATACCAAAAACAAACAATGACAATATGGTGATAGAGAATCAACCAGTTGATAGAGAATGGCTTGGACAATTTGGAATTTTTATTTTTATAGAAGGAAATAGGGATGCAGAATGTGTTATGACAGGGTTTCAGGGAAAAGAAGTTAATAATAATTAAACACACTCTATATCTTGGAGTAACTTCTTCAGATTGTTCTTGATGGATAGACCAAAGTGCCAAGAGCATGGGCATCTTAGGATGATTAATTTAGAACATATTACTAAAGGAGTTTCTGATAGAAAGGTAATCAAATGTCTCTGTGCCTTAGTTACATAACTAAACAGTAAGAGATGCTGATTGTAATAAAGACTGAGACCAAACAAATCTGATTTTTTTTAAATCAAAGTGATATGGTAGATGGAACCTGGTGCCATATACATAATGGGCTGCTTTTAAATGTTTGCTAAGAGGAAAACTCTAAAATAGAGTCACGTCAACATACCAGACTGCACATTGAACAAATAGCACTAGTACAATAGAAAAGTTAGGGTACCCATTGAATTCACAACAGCTGAAAAGTGGGACATGCAGAATCCCTAACAAAACCAGCACAATAAGAGATGAAAAAGTCACTGGAAACTAGAGATGCATTTTTCTTTTTAAATAGATTGCCAGACCCAGATTTATAATTGTAAGGCATGTTTTCTGCAGTTTTCTGGAAGAATTTCTCTTTAGCTTTCAAAAACTAAGTATTGGTAAACACTTTGCAACTCATATCTTAATAAACAGTAAAGATCAACCAATCAATACACAGTGAAATGACAAATATTAGCTATTAATGTTGAATATGAAGTATGGCCACATGAGAAGGCAGATGGTTTTCTGTTCTTTGCTGCATCAAGTGCTAAGAAAAGGAATGTCCTGCCTCACTGCAGTGGGTGGTGCATTCCTCTTAAACAGCTGCAGCTATGGCCTGTTGTGTTGTAGCAGATGCTGTCCCTGGTCTGGTATTGCTGTTTGACACTTGTTAATGCTTACACCCATGTAATACCCTTGGTGCTGTGTCAGTGTTGTGGACATTGGACCAAACATTCTGCTTCATTGTGCGCTTGGTGGCTTCCTTCATATGTGACTCATCTGCTCCATGGACAGTGGCACTGATGCTCCACATTGCCTTCCAGTTGCCACCATTGTTCTGTGAGCAGGTGCTATTGGTGCTGTGCCTGGACATCTATTTTCTCATAAAAGTAAATGTGTTTCCAAAAAAAAAAAAAAAAAAAAAGAAAAGGAATGTCCCAGCATTTGTGGTAAACTCCAAGTACAATGAGCCTCAGTATAAATGTAAAGAACCCACGTATTAAACTGTTCGAAGCCCTGAACAGCACATAACATCATGTGCTTTTCATCATTAAGGATATTGACATTTTCTTTTGTATTTACTCAAGGTCATTTCATTGCCCTTGGATAAGTTGTATCTCTGTTTTATTTTATTCATTGCCTTACAGAGCTTGCATTTGATTTTCTGTATTATTCAAGATAACTGTCCATTTTTCTTCTCTTTCTTACTATAAATAGATGTGTAGAAGAGCTTGTGTTTTCTTTTCTTGAAAATATTTCTTATTACATTTATTGGTGAGTGTTTAGGGCTGTGCATAGACATGTCAGAGGGCATTTTGAGGGAGTTAGCTCTCTTTTCCTTCCAATTGGATCAAGAAATTAAACTCAGATGATCAGTCTTGATTGCAAGCTATGCAAATACCTTAACTAGCTAAGCTATCTCATCAACCTTCTGTTTTTGCCATGATTTGCTAATCAGATTAATAAAACAGGAAGTGAAGTTATACTTATTTTTAATTTTTTGAATAAATGAACATCAAAGGAAATATACTCAGTAATAGTGTAAAATGGAAGGTTGATCAGTTGCAGCAGACAGAGATAAATATTAGGAATAATTTACTTTGTCAGACCGAGGCTGTTTATAGAAAAGAAACAAACAGAGGTAAGTAAGTTATTCATACCTGCAATGTTGAGCTTGGTGAACATAAAGTAGAGAAAGCTAACTTTTAGGTGAGGCCTTAATAATGAGGAAGACAAACCGTAGAATAGCTAGGCCACCATGCTGTTCTGTTCTCTCAATGTCTTCCTCTACAAATGGAGGCAGCTATGAACCTGATTTGTCATGAGCATTTAATGGGCAGCATATGAGAACATCAATAAATTATAGCAGTATTCGATATCATTGGCTGTTAAAAGTGTGACAACTAATTTAATTAATAGTTAGTCAGCTACCACAGCACAAAAATGGTGGTCATAATAAGCGTAAGTTATGTATCTTCCCAGTGACAATTGATTTTCAAAGTTAAGGTTAAAATGTTATCACCCAGTTCCTTGCCCTCCACATTTTCACTCCTCAAATTTAACTACCTGAATGCAAAAGCCTACTCCTCAGCAATTCAGATTTTGCCATCATTCCTATGCTCTTTTTTTTAATCACAGATTTAAGCTCTCTAATGCTATGAAACCTGCAGACACAGAGGTTCATGATTTATGTATATATTTGATAGCCTCACCCCTGACATCCTAGCCTCAAATCTAGACTCTTAAACTGCCTACTTAGCTCTGTTAACAGATTTTAATCTTGCATATTAGAAAAGCCATTCAAACGTTCTTAGGCATTATCATCTTGGCACTTTAATTGAAATATATCTTTACATTTAAAAAAATGGAACATAACAGTGAATAAAAGCAGCCCTTTTTTTCTACACAGTGTATGCTAATGCTAACCTCACTGCTCTTGGCTTTTCACAGGACTCTGTGATTTCCTGGAATTTCCTGAACTCAGCACTTTGATGACCATGGATGTTTTAACTTCATTGCTCTCTCAGTTGCAGAGGAGCTTTTGACATTTGAGTTTTGTGTTCACCTAATGACAACTGCAATTAGAGCTTTCCCACATCAATGACCTAACTTTCTAAGGCTGTTTCTAAGGATGAATTCAATATTCAAATTGCATGATGCTTATTGATCTGTGTTCTGCTATTTGTGTGACTGGAAAAGTACTCATTAGAAATTTTCCTGACATTACAGATAAAAAATAATAGTTAACTAATTCCTCTGGAAAAAACACATGTCAAAATCACAAACAATTAATTAGTAACCATGAGATACATTTAGGGATAAAAGTAACATAGATATCAAAGTCCAGGCCTGGCAAAAGATTTTTTGAGAGTGAGTACCCAAACTACAGAAATAGATTTTCGAATGACCAATCTATTTGTTTCAGAATCAGTTCTTTAAAAAATGTATCCCATAAAACTACAGATGCATAACTCATAAATGGAAGCCTGTACTTTGAGCCTTACTAGATGTAGCAGCTTTAGAAATAACCTGATACCCTATTTCACAGGTGGAGAGAGAATGGTAGATTTTGGTAAGACTTATAAACATTCAAAGATAGGCTTTTATGCTAGCAGTATCTTCAGTTTCAATTTGTTTTTTTTTTCAAAATTGAGAGACATAGGAAAACTAAAGTAAATAATGTACCCCAGAAAACTTAGCAATGTTTGTTTTTATACAAACCTTCTGTTATTGTTTATATACACCCATTAAAAAAGAGAGTACAAGTGAATAATTCTGATAATTTACTAGATATCTACACTTTTGAACATTTCGTCTTTGCTAAAACATCTATTCATACAACTTTCACATGTTTTCTCTCATGTGACAATGGCATCTCCAAGATAATACAAAATATGCAAAAGACACCTTGAGAGAGCTAATAATTTCCTGAGGAACAGAAAGAATCATTAACTCAGTTAAGTTTGTTTCCTTGGTTTTGTATCATTCTACTGACCATTGAATAAACCAATTTTATTCATTTTTATATGTGAAATTTTTTGAGAAAGGAATAGAAAATGCAAACAATAATCATTTGGAAATTATAGTGTCCTTCTTTTTAAATATTTTTATTCAAATTGTGGAGGGTGAGCCAATAGGATGTATGCAGAACTCCTGTTTTAAACTGGATGCAGATGGGCAGGGCATATTCAATAAAATATTCTCTCATATTTAATGAAAGTGGGAAGAAAATAAATACGTAGAATCAGATGAAAGATTTCTACATATACTCCTGTAAGCTCATGTTTGGTCTGAAGTACCCACAGGCAAGAGAGGTATGGATTTCTTCTCATGTTTTCTGTCATATTTAGCTCATACAGAAATTTGAATGTTGAAAAAAAGAAATTTTCAAAACAGTAAATGTTTGTTTTCTGAGTTAATTAGTCAGAAATTTATGAGGCGATTCATTAATATGACTTATTTAATTTGTTTTTAATGGTGTGCTGTTTCCTGTAATAGTGTGAGTATGGCTATCATTATCCCAGTTCTCAGATGGAAACATAGAGATTCAGAGGATTTACCAATTCACAGAGGTAATCAGACTAGTTGTTGACATACACAAAAAATATTATAACAAGAGGAGGGGAGATAGACAAAGACAGAGACAGAAGGTCAAATACAGATACCCCCCCCACACACACACACCATTTTCAACCCAATGATGTCTGAAGAGCTACTGGCAACAGATGCCTGGGAAAGAAGAGACAGTTTTCTCCAGAGGTGAGTTTGTGGAAAGGCTACCCACTCTCCAGTACAGAGGCCCTCATGGTTGCACTCAGATGCTGCACTAAATATATTCATTGTGAATTCTTTAAAAACCAAGATCACATGAAACTAGGAGGGAAACATGGAAGCACAGACAGAGGAGGAGTGAAAATAGAGGGAACAAGGCATTGAATTTGATGCAAAAACATTAAATGCACATATAAATATTTACTAAAATAATGTAACATCTCATTCAAGGAAAAAATAAGCACAGTTGTTTGGTATCACATTTTATTGAAATGCATTCATCTTTAAAGCTATTTGAAGTTATACAGTATCCATTCACATTTCTTATATGTGAACAAAGAATCATCTAAAGCATTCATGAATCTCTTATTAGAATTCTAATCAGATATTCCTCATACCATATTTTAAGATGAACATATCAGAAAATGTGAAATTTTCTGAGTTTCTTGTTGATTGGTTTATGAATCAATAATTTTTTAATGTTTACCACACTATCAGCACTCTACACGGTTCTAAAAACATCAACATTTGACTATTTGGTCCTTAGCCCAAAGTATCTAAGTAGAGAAGATGAATGAGTTCAAGGTAGCTAGGTAGAGTGACATACCAGGTAACTAGGGAATCATAGTGGCTGAAAGAAGCAGAGGCCAAGAGAGGCCTCTCTTGGGAAATAAGGATGGTGAATATTCAAAGTTAAACAAAGGAAAGTCTGTTGGTAATTATGAAGATTAAGAAGGTACACAAAACCTCTGCAAGGTGTTGTAGTGGGCATATTCAAGACACATTAAGTGTATAATAGATTCTAGAAGGTCTCTAAGAGTGTTTATGTGTGCAAAAGAATATGCTCAGCATCCCCTGCTCTGCCCTAAAAATAAGATTTATGCTGTTTGATTTGCAGTTCAGATTTCATTTTGAATCATCTTCTGAGATTCTAAAGAAACAAGAGTCATAAATGTGGAGAATCTCTTGTTGGTCAGAAAAAATGTTTCTTATTGCTCAGTTCTCTCCACTCCTTTCTACGACAGTCTCCTGTTCCCTGGAGTTATCTTTATCACTGTTGCTTCTGGAAAGGTTAGTTTTATGTTCCCAGAAAGACAACAAATATATGTCATAAAGAATAGGGGTGGACAATCTTGTAATTTTATCTATGCTAATCTAACTACTAATGCTGCTCATATTTCTTAGACATTGAGGATTTGTCACAACAAAAAGTACATAATACAGGTAGAATATAAAGGGGTGCAAGGTAGTCCTTCCTGACGAGGTAGTTTACATTCCATTGTCGATAGAATATTTTTCTGTTGTTTGTCTGAATAATGTGTGAGGTAAAGCATTTGACAGGTTAATTATACATTGCTTTGAAAAGTATTTCCCTGCATTTCATTTGAAATTGGCTGTATTTTAATTCCTTTGATTCTCCTGCTATTCTTTTATTATGGTACCACAAAGACACCTTTTTAAAGACCCTACATATGAGAGAATGAGTCTCATGAACCCCCTCTCCTCTTGTTTCCAAGTCTTTGACCAGGTACATCATTGGATCTTCCCCAAAGTGGAATTACTAATCTCAGACATAATATCTTTGGCATTGTGTAAGGGTATGTTTTATTATTATATGAACCTTAAGAGGCTTGAGCCAGGTACACCTTCCTTGTTAAAAGACATTTAGGAAGATTTCTACCCAGAGAAGTATTCTGTTTTGACCATTCTATTCTCATGTTATGAGTTGTTTTATGAAACCAGGGAAGAGTGTTTGTGTGCATGTGCATGTGCATGTGCGTGTGCGCGTGTGCATGTGCATGTGCATGTGCATGTGTGTGCACATGCATGTTTGTGCATACTGATGCAATACTTTTCTTGGTCTGGCCATAGTTAAGAAAGATTACACCCAATTTATCCATTTATCCTTCCGTATTCTGTATATTCCATGGTTTCATGTATTCCACACAACCCCTCTTCTATAATACATTTTCGAGAATTACTTGACATCCAAACTTCTGCATCAACTCGCAGTCATTATATGAAGACTACAAAATTTTGACCTTGCAAAATCAGTCTCTATCTATATTAGTCATGCACCTTCTTCTCAAATAATGACTAATAACTCTTGACTCTACCTTCAAAATACACTTTCGTGTTTCTCCCAAGAAACACTATCTAACAGAAATCTCTAACTAGGCATTGAAACATCCCCAGAGGCTGTTGCTACAACCATTCTTGAATTTGAGAATAAGACCTTGTAGACAAAACACATTTCAGACATAGGACTTACATGAATTGACCTAGAAATGTCCTAGTCTCTTCTTCCCTGCAAACTGGTTTCCATCATCTCAAAGGAGGTTATGTGAGTTTCCAAGGGAGAAAAGAAATGAGTAATCTACCCTACTACAAATATTAAATACTTCAACAGTGACTGAACCAACAAGATATCTTCGAATTAGGTATTATAATGGTACAGTATAGGGACATAATATCTTTCGGGGTAAATATCAGCTGAATAATTGGACTTAAATCTTACTTAGTTGATGGAACTCATGAATAATACTGTAATCCTATCCAACAATCAGTTGTGAGAAAAGACAAAAACCTAAGAGGAGAACCTACTACAGCCATTTTTCTAAGCCATGAGAATATCTAACTATAGTTTACATATTTATCTTTGTATTCACAGATAACTATAGGTCTCAAACCTTGTTGAATGAGTTTTTGCAGCATATGGAGATCATCACAAAGATCCACAATTGGTCAAAATGCCAAGAATATGTGACTGCCTGGTGCCAAACCCCAATATGATATGGCTGCAGCACTATCTCTACCCATAAGGCTTAGTGAAACTTGACAAAGCAGGGACTGTAAGAATATAAACACCAGAGGTTTAGGACAACTGCTGCTAGATAGTATCTCTTAGATATGTCAGGTGAAATGACCTGTATAATCTCGACAATATGACTGCCCAATCAAAATTTTTCTTCTGTTTTTTTTTTAATCACAATCAAGTAAGCTTCATCCCAGGGATGCAGGAATGTTTCTTTTTTTTCTTTCTTTTTTTTATTGGATGTTTTATTTACATTTCATATGTTATCTCCTTACCCCATCCCCCACCCACCCAGGAACCTCCTATCCCCTCACCCCTCCTCTTGCTTCCCTGTAGATGTACCAATACTTATTGAGATGCCAAGGAGGACAGAAGAAATTCCACATGATTCTACCCTAGATAAAGAGCTACAGGTGACCATGCCCTCCTGAGAGAGGGAGAACAGTTTCCACGGGGATGAGTCCCTTTTAAATTGTCAATTCCCAAGTGGTCATTACTGGAAATACATATATATATATATAAAATATACTCAGTAGATTGTGTATGTGCGTGTAGATTTCACATACACGTGTGTGTGTACAACAAAATAAAGAAGAAGAACTAAATTTGAAAAGAAGTGGTTTCACAGATGTTGAAGAAGGAAAAGGAAGGATTGATGTAGATGAATGAATTTCTCAAAAAAGGTCTAAAATTAACACATTATTATGTTTTATTATGCTGTTATTATTAAGCATTATTATGTAAACACATATTCCTGGGTCTGTGTCCTTGTACTCTATTGCTGGTGAATTCCTACACAGTCCATCAGTACTCTCCTTGACCTGTGCCATTTGAGTGTGGGTGGTTCATAATCCCTATTTCTTACACAGTAAGTTGCTAACACAACTGCAGCATTCTATTGCAGCATTCTACTTGCTTCTTCCACTACTCTCAGAATAATTATGAATTCAATATCTAGACTAAAATATTCTATTGATATTTGGTCCTAAAACTCCCAGTGAAATATCATCATCCCACTGTCTTTTCTCTTTGTCATCTTGCTTACATATTTGCTGGTTTGTTTTTCTTTCTGTTTCAGTGCTTAGAACAAAACAGGTAGACATTTAGTCAGTTCTACCTACTATTTATTAAAAAGTTCTTACCCATTCCCTGGTTCTATTTCATGTTTTTGAAGCTTATTTAATTTATTTGTATCATATCTATTATTTAATAAATACATTAAAGTAATGAATTTTGCTCTAAATAACATCTTCATAAATGTTGAAATGTAATACATAGTAATCTGTTTTTAATAGTCTTTAATATGTTTTAATTTTCACTTCAATTAATCATTTCTTTCCCAAGACTTATTTAAACAATCTTATGTATGTTTTCAAGGTGAGGATAATGTTTTTCTTTTATTATTAATTAATTTAATTAATATAGCATGTAATTATTTGCATTATGATCATAGTCAGCATAATGCCTAGCTATAATTGGCAGTATTGAAGTACAGTATTGTACCTGTTTACATATTTTTGTGTTTTATATTTTGTGTTCTCATGGCATATGAAAAGGTTCTATGATTTGTGAAGCACATAGACATTCATTATAGAAGTGTCCAGCCTAATTTTCTGAGTCTATTGTGAGTAGCATAGAGGTCTAGAGTGGATACTGCATTATAAAATAATCAGAATGGTCCAGTGTGACAGGCTATGGCCATTTTAATATTCCAGAATTAAAACTGGGACAGATCTGTGGGTGTTTTTCTGTTAGGATTTAATCACTAGCTTGTTTCTAGAGGACACCTTCATCTTCATTTTCTTTTGAAAATCATTTATTATATCATAATTATTTGTGTGTGTTTGTGTGTGTGTCACACATGCACTTATGGTTGACTATGAGTACTCACGAAGATCAGAAGACTGCTTTCAGGAGTTACTTATTCCATTCAGTTGTTTCCTAAGACTAAAATTCAGTCATAGGGCTCATCTGGAAGTGCTTTTGCCCTCTTAACTATCTTGCCAGCTGCGACGTTTATTATCTGTGTTCAAAATGCCCCCACTTAAACAACAAAAATATGCTTTCTCTAATGATACATGTATGAACAACAACAACAAAAACTGAACACAAACAAGGTTCCCCTCATTCTCAGTCTTGCTTGGAGAATATTAGTAAGATACGAGTCTCCAATAATCAATCATGACACCCAATTTATTGTTTGATATTTTTCATTTTATAAGATTATTTTCTCATTAATGACTTTTGTCATGTTTTATTAATGTGATTGATATCAAAATTAACACTTGCCAATTTTTAGAACATGGACACATACATCTTTGTTGATTTATTATTTTCAGCTGGTAGTTTTTTTGTCTGCTTTAGATATAGTTATAATAATAAAACCACAGCTTTATTCTACATATTTCTTTTAAAGAATGTTTGATGTACCTTTGATAGAGCATTTCATTTTTTTACTGTTGCTACTTGTTTTTAGTTTTTTAATCTTTTAATTGTAATTCATTTTTCCTGTTGTTCTTTTAATAGGCTTCACTCATATTCTGAAACAATATCTCAGTGTGTAATTTCTGCCCAAAGCTTTAGCAAATCCAACTTTTCTCTTTTAAAAATCATCCAGGATCACCATCATTGTCACTGTTGTTGCTGAACAGTTTGTAGTGACTATGTTCAGTTCTACAGGGCTATTGTCATATCACCGATATTTCATGTGGCAACCACAGACCTGCTATACTGAAAAGAATATGCTATTTTCTGTTTATAACTGTGAGAAAATACTTAACATCACAATGTATGTTAAAAGAATTTAGCTTATATTGGTTTCAGTACATGGTCAGCTGGATTTTTTTTTTTCTATAGACGTCAGAAGATGCTAAACCTCATGAGAGTAGCATTGGCTGCAGAAAAGCAGCCGAGATCATGGTGGGAAGGAAACAGAGACTGGAAGGTGCCAGAGGAAGTTCGAGCAAGGTCACTAACCCAGTAACCTACTGTATCCCATTTCCAAATGCTTCCAGGACTTCCTCATATAGTACTTAAAGATAGAGACTAAACCTTCAACACATGATCCTTGTGGCATACATTTTGTAGTCAAGCTGTATTAGAGGGAATCTTTAGACAACTTTGCTACTGAAAGTCTTTTAAAATATGGTCCTCTTTAAGAAAAATACCCCCTATGTTGGCCACATCACTTTCCAGGTCTGTTTTACACAGGGTGTTTATTCGACCAAATATGTAAGTCACATATTACCTTCTATCTCCTATTAAATCTTAAAATATTTTATCCTATTAATTTCACTCTTACTTTTCAAAATAAAAATTTAATAGTTTTCCTAATAGATCAATACTTGTCGTTCAATAAAATAGAAGTTAATATATAACTTGTTCTTATCCTAATGCCTTGAATAAAGAATTAAAAGTTAAACAATTCTTGAAATAGTATTTTTACCCTCTGTTTCTTACATCATTGTTTAATAAAATTCTAGTCAGTTTTCAATGTCCATTCTAGATATGCCAATACCAATGTAACATGTTCTTTATCACAGTTCTGGTCTTTTCAGTACATCAATACTAAGTACTCAATAATCCCATTTAGATCTAGAATGATCTCCACAGCTCACATGTTACAAACACACACACACACACACACACACACTTCTCCTCCATGTGATAGTACTCAATTATATATAACATAGTACAGTATGTCAAGGACTTAAAATGAATACATACAATGTGCTACAACCTATACCAGTATCATGTAAAACAAATTGCCTATTTTGCAAATTCTAGATCTGATTTCAGAATCTTTAACTGAATGACCATGGGACAAATAAAAGATTGAGTCATTGTTTTAAATACGCACAGCCCTTCTCTGGGATAATGATTTCATTTTCTTCAGCTTTAAATGATGGTTTTGTACTATTACCACCAGCTACAAAGTAGCCAATTTAACTCCCTTTGGAAAAAAGCCATATATTTGAATGCTACTAATAAACAGAACAGTTATAAGCAATAAGAGTAAGTGGTTCAAGAATGAGACATAATTCATATTTTTCAATTTCTCTTCTCTCTATGCTGCAGGGTTCTTTCTGTCATTGAGTTTTTGCAATGAAAAACATATTGAAAAGAAGGCTAAGGAAATCGCTCAGTAGGTGAAGCGCTTATTATAGAAACATATGGACTTGAATGTGATGTCCATTACCAATGTAAGGTATAACAAGAGAAAGCCTGAAGCTCTTTGACCAGCCAGTTCAATTAATCAGTGAGCTCCAAGTCCAAACAAAACAATGTGTGAAGATTCTGAAGAATGACAGCAAAGATTGATTTTTGATGTTTACCTGTCCCCACACAAGTCTGTACTCATGTGCGCCACACACAAACACACACACACACACACACACACACACACACACTATAGAAAATCTAAAAAAAGAGGTTTTGCAATGTGAGCGATGTGTAGATGATAGGTAGTCACAATCAACAGAGTCTGTACTGTTTTGATCTATAAGGTTTGTTAATCCAATCATGCATTTATTCATTCATGGAACCTTTGACTTCCAGTCACACTATTAGGTTCTGGGAATACAAACTTAAATAAAACAGTATTTTGGTTAATAGAACATATTTATTTAGTAGAAACTTAGTAGAAGTTAATACAGTAAATAAAAAATGTAGATGTTGATTTGAAAATGCTTTTAGTAAGAAATGAATTATAGATTGAGAAATGTGTTGTTAATGGAACTAATTAAAAACTTCAATAAAGAAAAATAAATGTTAAAGAACACCATCCCCTGAACAGAACATCTATTCACATCTTCATCAGAAACAATTGTCGCTAGTCATGCAAGACCCTCATAATTGGTTCTGTTGACCTTCCTTCACATAAGGAAGAATAGAGAGCTTCACGAGATCCCCACATCAGACCTCATATACTTCTCCATGCATGTTCCATTAAATGGACACAATTCTGTCCTACCTTTACATGGTCTCGTAGTCTAAGGGAGTACTGGAACATGAAGAGGATGTCAGGTTAGGAATGAATCTTGATGGTCATAAGTAACTCTTAATCAATACTTAGGTTAAAATTTGGGTAGTGTAGCTACTTTGTGGTCATTCATACTTTGAAAGACACCCCAAACACATTCTATAAGGAGAATCAGTAAAGTAATTTGTTTTCTAAGTTGTACTTTGCTAGAATTGGATGTTGTTGGTGCCCTACCTGGGCTGAGTAGGTATTTGTGTCTACAAAGGTCATGAAATGAGGAAATAGATGATGTCTATATATGATAAATTTTTACTCATTCATAAAAATGCTATTCATTTTGGACAAGAAGATTAAATTGGACACTAACAAGTTAAATGAAATGACGCAAACTCAGAAAGATGAATATTGTATGTTTTTTCTATTAGAAATAGACATACAGATGATAGATAGAAGATGATAGATAGTTATAGATAATACATAAATATGCACATACATATGCATATACACAGATTACAGATGATAAATGGATAGATAGGTAATAGATGACAGACAGGTGATAGATGATAGACAAAAGTAGACAGACAATAGGTAGATGATTGATAAATAGATGAGAGATGAGAGAGGAGAGAAAGGAGAGAGAGGAGAGATTTAAGAATGGAAGGGAATAAATGAGAGATGAGGATGGTGAAGAAAGAACAGGAGGGGGACATCGTAAGGAAACCCATTCTTATGTGTGCTAATTCAAAATTTATAAGACTTTCTTTTCAATTAAATCACATATATAATGAAAGCAGAAGAAATGGGAATAAAAAAATAAGAGGATTCATGGACACAGTAATTATAAATCAATGAAAATAGTATGATAAAAGGTGTGAAAGCTAAAAATTTGGTGAATGTGAGTGCTATAGTTTAAACTGATAATCTTCTGGGCTGGTTGGAGCTGTGAAGGGTTGCCAGGTGTTGGACTTTTGAAAAGTAATTGGATCACAAGAACATGGAGCTCCTCTGTGGCATAATCTTTTGATTGACTCCTAGTTTAATGGTATTATTAGGTAGTAGTGGGGACTAAAAAGAGGGGTCACACTGGAGGATTTAGACCACTGGAAAGGGACAGTAAATGCATTGGAATGCTATGTCTTATCTCTAACTCCTTCAATCTATTGCTTTAGTCACAATGGGGTGACAGGTTTTTTCTTCTACACTTTTCTGCTGTTATACTTTGCTTCATTTCAGGCTCAAACAAATATAGCCAAAAAACTGACTGTAAACTTTAAAGAAAAACTGTAACTTTAAAGAAACCTCAATCTTACTACACTTTTAAGTTGGTTTTCTCAGGTATTTGGTCACAACAATAAAAATAAGTAACAATCAATAAAATGAATCCAAAGAGATTTTAATGAATTATTAATATATTCTAAGAGAAATAGAAGTCAGCTTATAGATGTTAGGTAGGAATATGATATACATTAAACAAAGTCATTTTTAACTATGTTACCCTAATGTTTTAGGAAGTACATGTGTGGAACAGAATTCTACAGTTGCTTTGGTAACAACCCTGGTAAATTTGATTGAAATGTTTCTCAGGAAATTGTGGACAAATTAAAGATTTAATTTTAGAGTAAATTATGCACAGTACTCCCTAGTTAGACTAGATTCCTTTCCTAATATAATGATATAGGAAGAAACTTAAAAAATTGTTCTGGAAGACTCAAATTTAGATCAGTTAAGCTTCACTTACTGTGAGGTGTTCAAATAGAAATATTGGTTGTCAGTTGGGCATATATCACAAGATTTTATGAGTGACAGAGCTGCTGGTGATATGAATTTTTGAGTGACCACAGCACAAATGCCACTTGATGGTATAGGTGTGAAAAACAGATTATTAGCAAGAGCAAAGTTCCAAAGGGTTACAAGCTTGAACTACAACATGGTTTGGGCACTGAGCTAAAGCAACAAGGGGTCAGGAGAAAAATCAGTTATGAGAAGAAAAGGAATTCATGAGAATAGTGAAATAAGCATTGATGGGACTGCTTAAAGTTAGAGTGCTTATGACTTCTGAATACTATTGAGATGACAAAAAAAGAATAGTGAAGCTTCTCATGATTTTGTAAATAGTAGCTATAATATCATTCGAATTTGTAAGTAACTGGAAGAGTAAATGCATATATTTACCTAGAGAACTGAAAATATTAAAAAGATCTCCAGAAGGGGAAAAAAATTCCTAAAAGTAGCCGTGTGCCTTGTATGCCATTTAAGCATTTCTTAAAGAACATGGTACCGGAAATGAATTTACATGGCCCAACAATCTGTAGGAAGTCAGAGCTGCTGATGCTGCAGAATGAAACTACATCTGGAAGTGTGGATTCTCTGAAATGATAGGAAATTCTGGACTACACGCACACAAGAAGAGCCTCAAACACATGGGCAAAGGGGAAAATTTCATGAACAGAACCCCAATGGGTTGTGCTCTAAGATCAACCATAAACAAATGGGACTTCATAAAATTTCAAAGCTTCTGTAAGGCAAAGGACACTGTCAATAGGACAAAACGGCAACCAACAGATTAAGAAAAGATCATTATCAATCTTATATCAGATAGAGGGCTAAAATCCAATATATACAAAGAACTCAAGAAGTTAGACTCCAGAGAATTAAACAATCCTATTAAAAACCGTGTACAAAGGTACACAAAGAACTCTCAACTGAGGAATATCGAATGGCTGAGGAGCACCTAAAGAAAGGTTCAACATCCTTAGTCATCAGGGAAATACAAATCAAAAAAGCCCTGAAATTCTACCTCACATTAGTCAGAATGGCTGAGATCAAAAACGCAGATGACAGTAGATGCTGACCAGGATGTGGAGAAAGAGGAACACTCCTCCATTGTTGGTGGGATTGCAAGCTGGGACAACCACTCTGGAAATCAGTCTGGCAGTTCCTCAGAAAATTGGACATAGCATTACCTGAGGACCCAGCTATACCACTCCTGGGCATATACCCAAAAGATGCTCCAACATTTAACAAAGGGGCATGCTCCGCTATGTTCATCGCAGCCTTATTTATAATAGCCAGAAGCTGGAAAGAACCCAACAGAGGAATGGATACAGAAAATGTGGTGCATTTACACAACGAATTACTACTTAGCTATTAAGAACAATGAATTCATGAAATTCTTAGGCAAATGAATGGAACTAGAAAATATGTAACCCAGTTACAAAAGAACACACATGGTATACACTCACTGGTAAGTGGATATTAGCCCAAATGCTTAGAATACCCAAGATACAATTCACAGACCACATGAGGATCAAGAAGAAGGAAGAACAAAGTGTGGATGCTCTGGTCATTCTTAGAAGGGGGAACAAAATACTCACAGGAGGAAATATGGAGACAAAGAGTGGCAGAGACTGAAGGAACAGCCATTCAGAGACTGCCCCACCTGGGGACTCATCCCATATACAGTTACCAAATTTATACATGATTGTGGATACCATGAAAAGCATGCTGACAGGAGCCTGATATAGCTGTCTCTTGAGAAACTGCCAGAGCCTGCCAGAGGTAGATGTTCACAGCCAACCGTTGGACTGAGCACCGGGTCCCCAATGGAGGAGTTAGAGAAAGGACTGAAGGAGCTGAAGGAATTTGCACCCCATAGGAAAAATAACAATATCAACCAACCTGAACCTCCAGAGCTCACAGGGACTAAACCGCCAACCAGGATACACATAGAGTGTCCCTTGTTTCCAGCCACATATGTAGCAGAGGATGTCCTTGTCAGGCATCAATATGAGGAGAGGCCCTCGGTCCTGTGGAGGCTTGATGCCCCTGTGTAAGGGAATTCCAGGGTGGGGAGTCGGGAGTCGGTGAGTGGGTGGGTGGGTGGGAGAACAACCTCATAGAAGCAGGGGGAGGAATGACAGGATAGGGGGCTTCTGGATGGGAAACCAGAGAGAGGAAAGCATTTGAACTGTAAATATAGAAAATATCCAATTAAAGAAAGAAAAAAAAAGAACAAGAAAGAAGTTGGACTTTGCTAGAATGGTGACCCATCCCCTCATCTTTTTATGAAGAGAAAGAGGATGCTGTCGTTGCAGGAGCAGGTGGCTTTTATACATACAGTGTCAGGAAGATGCGAATTTTGGGGATCCCTAAGTAATGCATGGGCTGAGGAAGGACAGGCAAGGGGAATTTAGTATTAGGTGACTAGGGATTACATAGTTGAGAAATATCAAACTAATAGAGAATAACAGGCTCAACATTCATCCATGCTGATTATGGTTGGCACTGAGGTTGTAAAATTGCCTTTTAAGGTTAAAGAAAAAATTACAGTGGTTTCTCCATGGTTTGAGTTTGGCATGAATGACAGAAAAATAACAGTAAGTAATTCTATCTAATAAACCACAAACCCTAAGAAGAGTGAAACAAAGGGACAAATCTTATAGATTGTTAATTATAATGTTAAAGAAGAGGATTCTCGATGAGGATATAGGGTCATAAACGTGGAAGCTCATAATATCTTTTGTTTTTAACATGTAGATCTATTGACTCACACAGTGAACTAATGACTACTTCAAATATTTGCCGAATAATATCCTAATTACATACAAGGTGCTTCATAGTTTACATGTTTATTTTTCACAAATATGCATAAATATTAGTCCATTTTATAGAATAGAAAAATTATACTCAGGAAAAACATTTTTTTTCAAAATGGCATTATTGATAAGTAACAAAGACTACATGAAACATTAAGTTTCCTGAATCAACCAGTCTGCTTGTTCATATGTCCTACATGCCTTCCACCAGCAAGTTAAATTCTCTTTGCTTGTTTGTACAGTGTACAATCTCCTATTCAGCTTATAATGATGTAAAACTCTACAACAACTATCAAATATAGTTTGACTATTAGCCGATCTTTTATGTTCAGTTCCATAATAAGATTATAATACATATTTAATCTACTGAAGTTCTGTTCCATCAATAGATTGGAAGAGCCCTCCTTATCAAATCTTTATCCTAATGATTAATTAAAACATTGATTATCATAAGACTGGAGATGGATACATGCAAATTCTTTTTCTTTCTTATAACATTAATGTTTAATTGGCAGTGCTTATTTTAGTCAGTGTGATATAGCATCTCTTCTGTGTATTCATCATCTCCACAAAGTTAATTTGAAAATCTGTCGAACTAAAAATGAAATTAGAGTTTTCTCCCTGATAACTCAGTTGAACTGTCTACATAGGTAACATAGGTTAATCAAAAGTGAAATTAATTCAGTATGACTTATTTTAGCAAGATCTCTTTTTGGTCCTATTGATTACCACTGCTTCTTCTGAGGCTATATGCTTGGCTAGCTTGGTATTCTTTAAATCCACATTCTTATGTCAAAAATTTCAGAAATCATCCTTTTCTGTTTTGGTCTTCCCTAATTTTAAGGGTAATATCTATCTACTATAACAGATGTTTTCCTGTTTTGTGTGTGTGTGTGTGTGTGCATTATCATGAGTGAAATAACCTTCAATACCAGGTGAATTGAAGTTTAGTTTTGTATTATCTGCACAGAATAGACTAGCACATAGACAATGATACCAGGTAGTAAGTAAGGACCTGACACTCTAAATAATGTCAACTTTTGTGCAGACCCCTCTTTGTAATCATCATTAGGGAAATCTTCCTATCGTTATTCAATAGAAGATTACCTAAAATCTTGAAAATGAGGACTACAACCTGTGCTTTGAAGGATGGATCCCTGAAGTAAACCTACAATCATGTATGGATTGAATTATTTTTACAAAATTAAAAAAGAATGAAAGGAATAAAATGTCATTCTAACATAAGTAAGTTTATTAGTATTGCTTATGAGATAAGATCATTAATAGTTAAGATGAAGTTGAGTTGGCTTGGTAATTAAAGAAACAAAGAAAAAGTGGTTCACAATGGACATCGTCTATAATGGAAAAATAATCATTTGAAATACTGGTTTCCAGCCTCTGCTTTGGGGTAAAGAGATGTTTTCACAGATTTCACCTAAGACCATCAGAAAAAACAAATATTTTCATCATTATTGATAACAGTGAGACAATTACAGTGATAAAGTATCAAAAGATTAATTTTATGCTTGAGTATCACCCTAACATGAGGAAATGTATTAAAATGTCATGGCAAAAGATAAGTTGAGAACCACAGTGAATCATTTCAATGATTGGCAATGAATATTATACATCATTATGGAATGTACCATAATGTTTGTGACAGTTAAACATTGTGAAATATGTAAAATAAGCCTAATGACATATAGTATCAAACACAACTTTATTTTTGTAAGCTACATTATGCGTGTAATATAACTTAAACTAATGTTAGCAGCTTTCAAGTAAAAATGTTATTCACTACAATACATATAATTTTGATCTTATTTTTTTGACCTAATTAAAATTTGTGTCTTCTGTAACCAATACTATCTCATGCCTTTGTTATCTATACTTTTGAAACTTCCATGTTACACTGTATATTTTTGTAATAAATATGGTTACACTCTATTTATAAGTTAAGCCATGCAGGAATTATCCTTTTCTGTATGGCTTATTTTATTTATCAAAGTGATGGAAGGTCATTCATATCACAAATAAAATAGCTTCTTCATTTTGTAAAGTATACAAAATAGTCTATTCTGTTTCTATAGCACATATTACATTTCTTATAAATACATTTGATTAAGACTTAGTATCTCAAATACACAAGAATTAGGCAATGCATTGTAATGAGAGTAAATATAGTATACTTTTACCTTTTTAGGGATTTCTTTTACTTTTACCTGGATTTCTCTGACCAAGTACAGCTTGAGTAGGAATAGCCTTTATAGGCTGAGCCATCATGGCAACCTCTTGTTACCTTGCTTCACAACAACAAAAGCAACAGCAGAAGCAGCAGCAGCAAACCATATTTTTACATTCCATTTAATATAAATATCTCACATGTCATTTCTATTTCAATTCTACTTTCATGTAATTAATTTTAAATTCCTAGGTATCAAAAACTATATCTATCTATTAATTATATATCAGTATATCCAATCAAATCCGTACATACTGATGAAGATTACAAATGTTCAAATCTTCACTAAAAATTAACTTTATATACATTCTGTCAGATTTAGCATTAGTTATAAAAATGATTATATGATATTTTTAGAATAATAATAAGCAGTTTTCAGAGAAATCTTTGAAAACTTTAACTTTCAAGTTTTCATAGTATAATACCAACCTATTCTTATATTCAAAAGAACCACAGGTAATATGCATCTTTGTAAACTTTCCTTTAATTTTTACTTCAGTTATTATTCTGTGACATTAAATCTCATCATCTACCAAAACCTCATCATCCACCAATATTCCTTAGCCATGCTTCTGATAACTTTTCTGATCATTTTGATGGCCGGGAGGACATAGAGGCTTGCCCCCACTTCTGTGTTTGTAACCAGTTATAGAGTCTGAGTTTTACATTTTCTGTTAGGAAAATTATATAGCAAGCACATTTGTTTTCCATATCTGATGACTAATAAATTCCCTCATTTCCTCTTATTGTAGGATTTCTCAGAGCTTACCAGAATAGTTTAGCACTTATAGGTACTCAATAAATGATATATTCACAAATTGAAGACACATCCTCCTTTTTGATTCTAATGTGTAATATTATTGGAAGTTCTCCTATCCTTTTAGATTTTGTTTCTACTTTGTACTTTCTTTTTTATATCCAACACTTAGCTGTTTGGGTATACTCATCACTTTTAGAATATAGATGCATGTACTATTCTAATGGTAAATGAAAGCTACCAAAATGACCTTTTTTAGCTCTAGCTTTTATTAATCTCAAGGGATCACTTACTACCAGGAAGTGGAGAGGAGTGTCCTCTAAGACTCGGTATTTTTGCAAGATACTGTGAAATGACTTATGCTATTGGATGTAACAGCTCTGTATTTTTATTCTCTTCTCTTCAGGAACCTCTAAAACAAGAGGTCAATTTAGTCCCATTTTATCTTTAAAAAGAATTTAGTGTTCTTGACAGGTGTCAGATTATAAATCCTTAGAGACAACCAGTTTTCTGTTTGCCCTGAGAGCATTTACAACACAGACAATTGACCATTCGTGGTTTGCCTTGCTTTTCCTTGTTCCTTACCTTATCCAAAGAACATAGCCCTGACACACAGACAACAATTCCAGAGGCAAAGGAAATGATTTTTAATCAATGAATTATTATCATAATTTTCCTATCAGGTCATCAAAAAACACATTCAATTATCTTTCTAATACAATGTTTATGTGAGGCATACTTTCTTATTTCCTATAAAGTTGATATAAATATTTTGTAAAAGATACTGGGTAAGTGTATAGTCAAAAACTTGATCATTTGTATGTCTGCAATGCCATAATTTGTTCTGTTAAAATCATATTAGTCATTAGACAGAGCGGGAGAGAGATTCATCAGTGGGCATGAAGAAGTTCAGGTGTGCTTTAGCAATTAAGCTTATAAGCAAACTAAGGTAGAAATGATTTTTAGAATCCTACTAAATTTGCTTTAATAATCTCAAAATTCACTTTTAAATTTTTAAATCTCTTTCTATACTTTAAAAGTTATGAGTTCTAAGAATGGACAAATTAACGTTGCCATGATTTAATAACAAAGTGTTCTGTGAACGTATTTCTTTCCTTCTGAAACATATGCATGCGCTGGAATCTTTAGCACATCCTGGGACAGAAACCTACAATAGTTGCCTTGTCAAAGACTGAAAAATAACCATAGAATATAATCTCATATCATCTTTTACAAAAGACTAACCAAGGCTAGATAGACATAGTCTCCACACACAAGAAACTGCTTGGTCACTGCTGCTGCTGCTGCTGATGATGATGATGATGATGATGATGACATGACACCATTTGATGTGTGAGTCCACATTCATGTCAGAGGTAGTCAGTCTTCTATTTGAGCCACAGAGTTTGTTATCACACAGAGGAAGATCATATACCTCAGCATAGGTTCATGACAATCACCCATGCTATTCCAAGATATTCCTTCAGATGGTGACTATCAAATCTAGCTCTCCCATAATGGCTCTTTTACTCTACTATCAGTGATGGCACTGCACATTATTTTATTGATAGTTTATCACATTGAACACCCATCTTGTCTTCAGGCAGACATATATTTTGTGTATTACCATCTATATCCATAGACCTTCTACATTTGAAACACTGAGTAGAGACGCTACCTTGCCTATTCTAGCAGATAAGTTTTGATCCAACTAACAAGTATCTATACTTGTTAGTAGTCATCCTGGAAGAGCAGATCTGGGTGACCCCAAAACCATATAAGGTGATGGCAGGATTGCTGACACTAAATGCTATGCAGCTCAAAATGTGAATCACTTTCTTTCCTTTGTCCTTATATCTGTAGAAACTGATTCCAAGAATATTTTCACCATTACAACCAAAAACTGGTACTGATATATTTGACTTAAATTTTTTTCATCTTCTCATATCACTATTAGGAATACTATTAGGAATATTACAAAGAGGTAAATACTATATAGATGATTTTTTAAAGCACCAACTATATATAGAGAAGGAGAGACAATTTTAGAGTCTGTATATCCATCTATTTTGTGTTTGATTCACATTCATTATCAATGTTGAAAATAATTAGGATAGACAGTGATGGCTTAACACCATGGTCCAGAGAAATATGATGCTATATTTTCTTTCATCATAACTCAAATATATTCTACCTCTTACCTCTATTCTGCATGTATTGGTCTTCATAGAAAACCCTTTGCTTTTGCAGAAAAGATAGTTAATAGTATTAGATTTGTAATTCTTCTGTTTAGTAAATAAAGTATTATTATACACCATAAATTTTCCCAATGTGTTCTGAATTTAGAATTGTTGTGGTTCTTAGATCATGGCTGAGGATGTATTTTGGACAGCTAATCTCTACTTGATACTACAGAATTTGACTTGTGAGCTGCTCTTCTGTAAAGAATTGTCATTTGTCATCAAGTGGTATTATTCTAATAATCATACTCTCCATATTATCAAAAGTTTCTATTAGAAAATTAAAAATTTAAAAACAACTTCTTCATTCCATTTTAATTATAAATGAATGAATCTAAATATTCTCCCTAGAATCCTTAAATGTCATCCTTTGCATCAATCTGCAATAACCTCAGTTCATGTGAACATAGAAACAATTAAATATTTATTGAGAATTGTCCTATTCTGCAGACATGGAATTAGTTGTGAGGAAATGCAGAAATGAGTAATCCATTGTCACCCGAGTCACAGCCTCACAGGACATGTCCAATTGCTTTACACAGTAAGTGAAGTGTTCTCATTATTCTTCTATCCTGACAGTAGATGCTAACCGAAGTTATACTAGAGAATAGATGAACAATGGGGGAAAAATATGAAGCACTTTTCTGGGGTTGATTCTTCTTCAGATGACAATCAATAATTGTGTGAGTAATTGAAACCTTCTAAGACAATTGGCTTTCTCTGATTTAAATACCATACAGCCAGCCGTTTCTCTTCATGGTCACTACTCTTTTGTTGATTTACCCTTCAGTACTAGGTAGAAATGCAGCTAATGCACAAAGTTTAGGGTCAACTAAAAATCACTGGAAGCTTTATGGGTAATTATGTTGGATTATATCAGGCAAGAGACTACTCATTAGTTACAATGCAAACTCTGTGTGGTTACTAGACATTCAGATCTCAGCATGGTGTCTAGTTCAGCTCATAATTACCTATTCACCAGATTATCAGCTTTACAGCTGTGTGAAGAGGAATCCTCAGGAAACTCTGGCATGTCACCTGAGAAACGTGGTGCCTAACAGAGCAAATGGACTAAGCACAGCTTCATTATTTTATTAAAAAAAAAAAGACCTCTTTTGAATTTTCCTATCCAGAGGGAGAGCCATTTGAGACCTGTGCATATGCATTCTTCTCCATGTCACTTGTAAGACGTTGGGGGAGGTACTGCATTGAAATACCAACTCTAGCAGTTTTCCATTACAGACTAATTTTTTTTCAGATGTTGAGAGCTTTACAAATCAAACGGAGAGGAAGAAAAAAATCCAAATTTCTCAGAAATATTGCATTTTAGACTGCATTAACCTAACTTCTTTGGTAATGATGTAAGAAGAATAGTCACCTGTCCCAGTTAATACACACATATTTATGAAGTAGAAAAAGAGCTCTAGCCCAGTAAATTCCTTTTCCTTCATAGTGTTATCTGGAATCAATCTCATACACTCTGATTAGGACAATAAGAATAGCCAATGGGGGGAAAAAAGAATAGCCAAGGGTTATATTTGTTGAATGTATTAGAATGCCATCAATGACTTTAAAGCCCTAATATAAGGTAATAGTAAATATTTACAGAACTTTCTCTCTGTATCTGTACCATTTCCTAATATATAACTTTCATATAATTTTATGTGATTATTGGAATATCATGAGTTCATTAGTTTATAAGCTGTATAAAGTGACTTTGTCCTGCATGGTTTCGCTATTTTTTAAATGACTTAACTTTAAAAAGCTATATATGTTCTCGAGTTGTTGCTTGATTTTTAAATGAAATTTTTTTCAGTTAAATAATGATTTTCTTATAAAAGATGATAAAAATTTGAAAAGCACTTTAGAAATCATCAATAATACTAAATATATGGAATGGTGAGATCTTTCAACAGATACCAAGTTCAGTAATCTAGGTTTGATACCCTCAACTGGCAAGGCAAAAGAAGAAACTAATTCCTACAAGTCGATCTGATAAAAAAGGTAAAAAAGTATGTTACAAAATGTCTTGGTATTGGTAGAAAGATAACTAACTCTTAGCTGCAACTTTGACTCAAAATAATTAAATAAATACAAAAAATATTAACAAGAATAAAACTCAAATATAACTTGCTTTATAATAAATTTGAATAAGATCCAAAACCAAAATGTTTCACTTTTTTTAATGAGGAAGACATCAATCCTTCTTGAAAGAAAAATCTGTCCCCTTAGCAAATATACACTCTTGTAATATGTTGGGAGCCGACTCTTAGCCGAAAGTGGCTATCATCTTTACAGCCATCTCAAGCCATATACCCTGACAAGAGACTTGTTTCAACAGCCTGCAATAGCTCAACACACTCTGATAAACATCTTGTTACACTGTTTAGTGCCCCCAGCTGCAAGGTGCTCCTGGTATCCATGGCTACAAGGCACGTGACATAGTGGCTTCAGTTGAGCTTGTCCACGAGGGCAAGTCAAGTGGTAAAGGGTATAAATACCCAGGATTTCCTTTCTATTGAGGAGGTAGGAGGTAGAAGGTAGAAGGTAGAAGGTAGAAGTGGGAAGTGTCAGGAGACTGAAGGAGTGAGGAGAATATAGAAAAAGAGAGGAGAATAAAGAAGAGACTTGAAGAGACTCCACCGGACTCTGTCTTGTATCTATCTTTTGCGTCTCTCACCCCTTTTTCCCCCTTCCTCCGTCCACACTCTCTCTCTTGCTAGACCCTGACCTGCGGACTGGAGCAGCAGAACTGGGCCGGCCTTTACAAAGTAACAGAACCTGACGACCGTTACAAAAAAAAAAAAAAAAACGACAGTTACAGTAATATACCCATAGGATCAGAAAAAATAACAGTATCCATTCCAAATAATTCAAATAGTGATTTCAACATTGAATCACCATTTATTTTTTCTGTTCAGTAATTTAATATATGACCAAAGTTTAAGAGCTGAACTTTACCATAATATATATCACATTATCATCTCCCCCTGTTCTACATTTAAATGGGTTTGAGATGCAGTCTTGGTTATCAGCCACATTAGATTAAGAAATTCCTTGAGGATTAATGAAGCACTCTTTTATGAGTGACAAATCTGATCTAATGAATAAGACAGTCCTTTGATGGGATTTGATATGATTGCATTCCTGGTAGGAGACGAAAGGATGTAGAGCTGAACTGTTAATAAGTAGATCACTATGGGTATGGGTCTGATGCTAGCTCTATCTTGGCCTGTTCATATTTGCTCCTTTTCTCTGATTTGTCTCCACAAAGAAACGTGGAACTGACTTCATTACATGTTTTTACCTCAATGATGTTGTTACAAGGTACATGGAGCCAGGCACCTATTGACTGAATGCTCTGGAAGTGTGAACCAAATATATAACTCCTCCTGCAAGGTGTTTCTGCCTGGAGCTTTGTCATATCTAGAAATACAGTCAAGCTTAAGTGCACTCCTGAAAGACTGAAACAACGGCACAGGTACTATGTTGGACTCCTGTATGCCTACACATACTCTTAGAAAACCAAGTCCATCTTTCATCTCTCTTGTTATAACTATGTTTAAGCCTTCCATGTCTTCTCTAAATGTTCCTCCTTTACCATTATATTCTTGATTAATGATGAAAACTAACTTCAGAGACATATTAAGAATGATTCTGTATAGATTTTTCACTTTAAAATAAATGTGTAATCACAGCAGGACTATTTGTCAATGATCCATCCAAACAACAGCAAAACATAAGGATGCCTGACTATGCTGCTTTTAGGAGCCTTTGGAAAAAGAGTTGAAACAATGTATGGTCAAATAAATGAATAAACATATTTCTGATTAAAAAATCAGAATTAAGTAAGAGTTTATCCAGAACAACAGTGAAATATAAAACTTTAATATAATATGATCAGTAGGTTATGCTACATATGATAACATTTAACACCATATTTAAGTAAAATTAACTTTCTTACTTTAGTTTAGTAAAGGTGTGCAGAAATGCAAGATTAAGTCTTGAATTAGGATTTAGAGTTTGGGTTATAAGGGCACATTTTTTGATTTGGGGTAGACAGACCACTAACTTAAACAAGATACTAGAAATCAGATTGAGGGCAAATTCCCCCTATGTACTCAAGAATATAGTTTCTGAAAGTTTATTATATATGCAAAATTACTATAACTTCAAAAAATCTTAGGTTCTGATAGGCATAGTTGTAGATAAGGTAATAAACAAAGAAATTTTTACATATGTGATACTTAGTTAATGCCTTCAAACACTCTCTTATTGCTTTATGATAAAGAAAGGAACTTCAAATGTTCAAACATTTTTCCCATTAAAAAGTGAAAACACAGAGCTGTATGCTCTCTCATATGACAGAACAGACATATTAGACAGTGTTCGGTGCTTCTTGCTGATGTCGTTAGTAAAGCTCTCAGAAAAACTCATAATTTTAGAATCCCATCAACCACTTTCTGATACAGATTGCTAGAACATTCTATTCATTAGATAATGTGTTAATTGCATTGTGTAATTACACTGTGTGAGACTGATGATTTCGTGAACTAAAATGAATGCAAACAAAAACAACCTAAGAGTGAGTCCAAATAAAAACTTTCAGCCAATTACTTTTCAATTAAAATATACTTTTTCAAAGACCAGCATCCATGTTAGCACTCTCCTTACCATGACTTTCCAAAAAGCCTAATAGCTAATCTTAGACGAAATAGATTCATCTTGTCCATTTATTTTTTGACTAATTTAAAACTAAATCATATATTCTCACATAGGATAAGATGCTGTCAGAATTCATGTTTTAAATGCCACTAATAAATAACCAAGAGGAAATAACAGATTAAAAAAATCACATTTGTAAACTGCACTGGACCCGTAACGTTAGATGTATAGATAATTGTACATGTAAACATATTTTAAATCAATTTATGTTGAGTTTTACAGTAAATGAATTGTATGTTTCAAACCAAATGCAAGAAAATAATCACTCTAAATTTTAGAAACGTATAATAATATGCTACACCTAAAATATTATCCTTTAGTAGGTTTAGCATCATGTTACAACAATACGAAACTGTAAAAATCACTTTATCTTTTCATTTAATTTTTTTCCTATAAATGTACCCCTCCCTATATGCACACTGCCTCTAATATAGCCAAGACTTCCCTCTTGTGGCAGCATGATGTCAGTATATGTTTTATCTTTTAAGTGAAGAATTTCTTAAATTGTCTCAGAAAAAGAACTTTGAGAAGTAAAATTGCACAGCTTACGATGTGAAATCAAGCATAGGTAGTGTCTAAATTGAGTACTTAATTTCTCAGACAAATTTTAAATTTGAGATCCACTTAGATATTTTATATATTTTTTCTCCAGTTAAATCCTCCATATTATTTCTTACTGGATTGAAGATCACTGACACCCTGTATAGTAATGTCTTGCATTTGCCTGGCTTACATTTCGACCCATGGTTCTCGTGAGAAGTGATTGAAAAGTGTCACATATAAAATATTTTCTGTACTATGTAGGCCATTCTTTCAGATTACACATTAATTGAAAAGGAATTGACAACAATGTGTTGAGTTCATTTATTTTAAGAAGACGGATCCTACTTTTCCTGAAATTTAGGGTTTATGCACAGGCTGAAAAGATGAACATGTAAACTGTAACCTTAAGTCATGATTTGCTTTGAGTTAAAACAAACATCTCACTTATGGACAGTAAAACAGTAAACAATAGAAGAGTGATAGGAATAAAGAACAGTATACAGCTTCTGTGTGATACCTTTTACTATCAACATAACAGGACTCAGAAGGTCCTTTGACTTTATCACTACCTCCTTTTATTTTACAGATAAGGAAGTTGTTCTTTTAACAATTTCCTTACATGAACCTCAAATGAGAACATTATACTTCTCATATTACATACTCATACTTTGGTCTGTTCAGCATTGTTTGCTAATAACTAGAAATATTAACATTTTTAATAATTTGATCAAAATTATGGGTAAAATATTATGATTCAACTAGAATGATAAAGTCTATTAATTATTTGTCCATAAAGGAAAGGTGTTAAAGATCTATCCTCTTAGCAATAGGCTTTTTCCCCTGTTTTAAGTGACATAACTTGGATGTTGTAAAACAGTATCATGAGTATAACAAGAAAGAAAGAAAGAAAGAAAGAAAGAAAGAAAGAAAGAAAGAAAGAAAGAAAAAAAAAAAAAGAAAGAGAGAGAAAGAAAGAGATAGAAAGAGAGAGAGAG
>NW_021620995.1:2571564-2592045 GCF_004785775.1 Grammomys surdaster
AGGAAGGAAGAAAGAAAAGTTCAACACAGTTACTTATGTTATGATAAGAACATGTTGTGTGACTTTTCCTGGCATAGTATGAACCAGAATATATTCAAGCTAGATTGGACAGTGATGACTGACAAAGTAAACAATTCTACCAAAATCTAACATACTAAATAAGTGAGTTTATCTGAGTTATTTATAAAGTATATGTGACAGGTTACCTACAGGAGCATGGAAGACAAAAAAGCAGCTCTATCCCTAAAGAGCTCACACCAGCATGAATGGCAATTTTTAAAAGCTTCATCCATGGAGTTCCTAACATAACTTGCAAATAAAATGGAAGAGGGAGTCTTTGCTCCCCGAGAAAGAGTTATTGCTTTTATGACTTCAGGGAGGAGCCATGTGAATCCTGTAAGCTTCAGAAACTTCTGAGGTTCATTAGCTGGTTTTTTTCCCTGACTATTAAGAATCATTTTTTTCCAAGATAGAATGTTTGAATTCAGAAGAAATTTTTACCACATATTGGGAACAAAATATTTCAAAAGTTGGAAACTATTGTATGTGACCATGTCTACAAAATGAAATTGCAGAGCCAGATATAACTCCTGCAAAAAAAATGTGTACATCGTTAACGAGAACGGCAATATTCACTATTTTAGTATAGGCTATAAACTAGACTGTTTCATATTTGATAAGAAAGATTGAAGAAAAATCATTTAAATTAATAGAAGAAAAATATTTTAAGCATAAACCATTACCCATCATACATGGTGTTTCTGTTTGCTTTCTATTGCTGAGCTAGAACACTAAAAATAACTTGGAGAGGTAAGACTTATTTGGCCTACATATTCTGATCACAGTCCCTCAAATGAGGTAAGTGATTACATACTTCAAGCAGGACATGAATTTATAAAGTAGAAGCCAGGAAGGAATACTGCATACTGGCTTGATCCCCATTACTTCCACAGACTATGTTATTAAACTACCCAAGACAACCTCTCCAGGGGGCTGGAGTTAGGGGAAAGACTGAAGGAGGTGAAGGGATTTGCAACTCCATAGGAAGAATAACAATATCAACCAACCGGATACCTCAGAGCTCCCAGGGGATAAACCACCAACAAAAGGAAACACAAGGAGGGACCCATGGGTCCAGCTGTGTATGATCGTCTTATCTGGCATCAATGGGAGGGGATGCCCTTGGTTCTGTGAAGCCTTGATGCCCCAGCATAGGGGAATGCTAGCGCAGTGAGATCAGAATGTGTGAGTGGGGGGGGGGGGGGGTTCCTCATAAAAACAGAGGAGAGGAGGGTTGGGATAAGGGGTTTTTAGAGGGGAAACCTAGAAGTGGGAAAACATTTGAAATGTAAGTAAATAAAATAACCCATAAAAATTTTTAAAAAAAAGAAAGCGAAGAAAATGCCCTATGAACTTTCCTCCATGAGATATGGAGACATTTTCTCAGTTGAGGTTCCTATTCCCAGATAATTGAAGCTTTATCAAATTTATCGAAAACTAACCAGGCAACGGTAGACCACAGAGCATAATCACCATCATTTTGAGAACTCTAATTTTTAAAAATTGTACAGAAACTTGGTCATATTTAAAAGTGACTCAATATAGAAATAATATTGTTCTTCTGAGAATTAAAATGTCCTGTAGAAATTAGAATGTTTCCGGGAAATGCTTTATTCTTCCCTAAGAATTGTGCAAGATCCATATTGATTGTTCTGAAGTGTACGTTCTTTGTAGCAATCTATTTTCACTGATCCATATTAAAGCCTCTCCAGGCATGAATAAATATGAAAGAGAGATTGGAAGTTGCCATTATTTAAAATGTTATTTACTTCTGCATTTTAATGAATAGGAAGTGATCTGTAAAACATTTGCTTAGTAAGGCTGACAGAGATTGGAAGTTGACAGTGAACATCAAGATTTCCCTTACTTTGTTAGAGCAAATGTACCTTAGAGATTTTGGTCTTCAGAGCTAAGCATGCTTTCCAAGTTTCAAATTATTTGAGTTACCTTTAATTCCATTAGAAATAAAGCATGAGACAGTAAAAATGGATATATCTGAGAAACGCCATCATTCTTAATTCAATGTCTTAGAGAATCTTTCAGAGAAATAGCAAGGGCTGTCAAATACTGCCTCTCCAATGGACCATATTAGATTTATACTGTGATGCATGCTCATGTTGAAAGCAGGGCTATATTACTAAAGCATACAGTAGACTTAAATACAGAAGACAATTCTGGCCACATTTTTGCCATAAGTAATAAATCCATGAGGTGTCTATTCCTTTCAGTTTTTATAAAGTGCCAAATGCATCTTACTAAAGAGTTTAGCTAAAACAAAAGACAGATCAATCATATACTCTAATAATACAGAAGTGTTCACAGAATAGATTGAATCTACAATGGGAAAAACAGATATTGACTACGAAATGTTTGAGTGCTTCCTACTGCAACGCGGATAAATTAGTGAATATAAATAAGTTCAAGTTAAATAACTCTATTGTAAATACAGATTAGTTGTGTATTGTATTTTGTTTCTGTCAGGTAAAGTAATCATGTTTTAAGGCTTCAATACACATGTTTTCAGATAATTTTTGGCCAATAGATTTTTCTACAAGTAAGGGTTTTGGTAATTAAGCCTCTAGATACATAAATATTAAATTTATTCTGCACACATTGGCTCAGTCAAGTTTTTGGAAAATAAAAAAATAGAAATTATTTTGAAAATTACATTAAAAGTGGGAGATGTAACATACAAACCAAAAAATAAAAAGCCAAGGAAAATGAATCGTGATAGTTTGATAGCATAAAACAAAGTTTAGGAAATAAAATTATACAAAATTAATAGAATACACAAAACTTACTGAATGTTAGTTTGTCATTCATAATAGTCTTTGATATAAATTCTATGAATTTTATTTTGTATAAATTCATTTTTCTTTGCTTTAAACAGAGGTAATAAGAGACTACAGGATTAAAATTCCAGAATGATAAATTTTCATTACATGTAACTATGAAACTATTTATGGGAAAGTATATGACTACATTTAAGAAATCTATTGTAACCCTGAATCCTAAAGTACCTGTACATAAAACAGCATCGTCCAAATGGAAAGCTTATTATAAAAAAACATTGAAAGGTTGAAAAGATAAATGTGGAAGGATTGTAGTATGGAACTGATTTATTCTTGGTTTTACCAAATAGCTGAATAATTATTAAGAGGAATAAGCAAAAGGAGAGCAAACATGAGCTCAAGCGTCCCGTATTTTCTTTCCTAAAAAGATTAGCTACCCTGTACTGGAAATATTCAGATCCTAATCACCTAGAAAAGAAACTTCTCAATTTACATTTCTGAATCCAGAATCCCATTTCCACCATAGGAATTGATACTTCCAACCATAGGAACTGACCTCGGTAGACAGCTGAGTATTCAATGAGAGAAGACATAAAAAGAACCTAACAGAGTAGGCTTTTTCTGTATAATATATTATTAATAATTTTAAAGTATTGTCATTTTATCCACAAATAAGTCCTCATCTACTTTTAGGAATTTAAAAATCAAGAATTTTGCATTAAGAAAGGAAATAGGATCTAAAATATTAGGAAAATATTTTTAAAAGACCTCACTTTTGTTGAGTCACTTACTGATCTGAAATGAAATTCCAAGTCATTTGATTGTGGCCTGGTGCATGCTAACTCAGATACTATGGAAAGAGGCCCAACACACACATTCTCAACAGAATGGCTAAGTGGGTTTCATCTGAGCATGGTTGGTCATTCAAACCCTATATTTGAGTTGGGTTTCTCTCTGTCGTTCAAAATTTAGTTGTCAATTTCCTACCAATGGCTAATACATTGTTTATTTCATATGTTGTGCCATTAAAATGCAGCCTTGTATCTATCAATTGCTCCATATTTTCAGTATAGAAAACTTTAGAAATGAGCTTTAGTGTTAGCATGGGAGCACTCGTCTAAAAACGTTATTTGCCTATTAAGCAGGCCAGCTTTAATTATACTTTCTGTTGTAATCATCTGAAAATATTATAGAGACCACAGAAATCTAAATACCACATGTTATCCTTTGGTGCCCTCACTGCTGGTTTTATACTATTTCTTGAGATAAAGCACTTTAAACTTGAGGTTTGAAGGTAACAATTTTGACAAGATATCTTTTCTTTCCCCATGTTGGATGCAATTTGTTCTTTAACCTGTTTAAGTAGCCTCTGTTTGAAGAGTACTGTCCACAACCACCAGGGTCCTCTGTGTTCTTTAAACACGCATCAAATACCATGCTCCTCTACTCTCTGTCTGTAAGCTGTATATGTGTGCGACCATGGACATAAAGCTACACGTACTCATGTGTGTTATTGTATGTGGAGGATAGAGTTCACTGATATACGATTTCATCAGTCATTTCCTATCAATTTTTCTAAATTAGTTTTTTATTTCTGATATTATATAATTATATCATTTCCTATTTCCTTTTCTCCCTCTAAACACTCACATACAGCTTCTCTTACTCTCTTTCCAATTCAAGCTTCGTTTTAAATTAGTTGTTACATAAGTGTGTGTATGTGTGTGTGTGTGTGTGTGTCTGTGTGTGTCTGTGTGTCCACTACAGAAAAGCATAGCCTTCAAAGTATAGAGTTGTAGAGCCTAGTTATACTTGATACATTTGTAATATAACTCATAGTCTTAAGTCTGAGGAATCATTGTGTTAAACTGGGAGCAGAAAAATCCTAAGAATCAAAGGTTCGGAGAGTTTGCTGTGAAATTGTGTCTACTAGTAATGTCAGAAGCTACAGATGGAAAGTCTTACCAACATGACTGCCAAGACATGAAATTAAAAAAGGATGGTACGAACTAACATGGGCAAGGGAAAGTTCTACGTGTTTCTCTGAGACAATGTACTCCACTGATTAGCTCACTGAGTTGTATAGATGGGCTCACCAACGAGCCCTAAGTAATCTCCTATCTCCAGTTCCCTAGCATTTGGACTTCCCGTACATGAGTCTTTTCCAGGCATTTTGCACATATGCTGAGGATTTGAAATTCATTTCTCCTGCTTACACACCGGCACTATTCCTATTGGGCTGCGACCTCCTGCCAGCCCTCTCTGGTTCTATTAAGAAACAGAAAAGTACAATTCTTATGTCTTATCATCCCATTTTTATTTTTAATAAAGTTGATTTTACTGCTTTTCTTTTAAACATGAATAAACTTTGAATCCCTCTGTACCCCTAAAGGTGGCATTGTCCTCACTAGGTGCTCCATAAACATGTGTTCAATAGTCAAATCAAAAAGTCCTTACATATCCTAGCCTAATAGTAAGGAAGTAGAGCAAAAGCTCCAGCAAATATTAATAATTTTAGTCTAATTCTAGTTTTACACATCCTCACAATGCAATCTCAGCTCAAATAATGTGGTTCCAAAGAAAATGACTAGTTTTACATTTCCATCAAGTTTCTTTGTTATGTGATTGCTAAATTGCAACTCAGTAGCCAGTGCCCTGTGTTTTGGTCTTGCCCTTTAATAAAGCTTTATAAAATGTGTGGATTGTGGAAAATAAGAACGCATTATGAAAATCAGAGAGCTAACATATAGAAGCAGCCTATTGGCACATCCCTTGGAAGCCACACTCATGCTAAAAAAAAATGTCCCGTGTGATAGTAATGACATTAATCAAGGTTGTTCCTTTTCTTAGGTCATTGAGAATTTCTAAAAATATATGCTGTCTACAGACTGCTGAATTAGAAGATATATGGCAATCAATAAAAAAGGATATACAAAATCCTTCAGACTTTTATTTTGACCAACTGTTTAGAAACCTATGTCCCCAAAAGAAATTGATCACATTTGACATTTGAACAATTAGTTAGCAATTTATAATTTCTTTTTTCTTTTTTAAAGAAGAGAAAACAGTGGATGCTTCAGTCCTTAGAAGGGGGAAGAAAATATTCATGGGAAGTAAAGGGTGGGAGGGACTTGGGAGGAAGAAAGGAAGGGGAGGAGGAGAAGGGGGCAGGATCAGGTAATTTATGATTTCTAAAGGGAATATCTGAATCTGTGAAAGTGAGTCTCTGATAATCTATAGAAGTTTGATTATTGTAGCTAATCGAAAGATAAAAATAGATAGGAAGATGTTTATGAATAGATCAGTTTTCTTCAAACTATTTACTTTGTTTCTTGCTTTCACCCCTCTGCTTATGCTTTTTCCATATTTAGTTCACATTTCTTACATAGCTTAGTAAATATTCATGTAATGTAGCATTTACTAAAGTGAGTTGCATGAAACGACTTTATGATATATGCTGAAATAAAATTAAAAAATTATCCTACAAGTCTGGAATATACTACATAATCCAATGCTCTCCTTTAAAATGTTATGTACATTAAAATATAACACATATTTAAATATAGACCTGTAGGTTAAACTATTAAAAAATTATATAGTTGTTATAGATATAAAAATGTCCATTTATTTATGGTGGAAAAAATCCAACTTTTACTGAAGAAGTTAGTAAGTACTATAAAGACTACAAGAGTAGTAAAATATTAATTATTAATCAATTGACTAAAAAAATGATAAAATATTTTAGTCCACAGTCTTTATGTTATATACTCCTTACTTCTCCTTGGCTTAAAAAAGTCTTCTCTAACTTTCCTAATAGACCACAATGGTATTGAAAAGATGGCTTGAAGGTTAAGAAATTATACAGTTTTAAAAAAATCTATTTAACTTCAGGTTAAACAGAATTATATGTCAAAGAGTCATAATTCTTAACACAAATAATATATCTTTAATATTAATAATGAACACTTAACTGCATTATGTCATTCAGCAATGAAAATTATTCTAAAAATACATTATATTTTAAAACATGAGAAAAATAATGTGCTTAAGTTAAAAATTTGATGAAATTAGAAGAACAATGAAGAGTTAAGATTATTGGGACCCTGAGTCCATTCTTATATTCACTGTAAGCTTATTTTTAATATAGTTATACATTTTTTATATTTTTTAGTATTAAGGACAAATGAATGGGTAGAAAAGGCAATAAATACTTTACTTTTAATTTTTTTTTAATTTTGTGATTATAATAAAAGTAGATCATTCTAGTTCTCTCTTCTAAGCCTTCCACGCATGACCGCCACCACTATCACCACCACCAATACCTGCTCTTTTTCAATATCATAGCTCCTTTTTTGTTAATCATTGCTATGCCATTTTAAAAAGTATAATACTGTCTTTAGAAATACTATTTGAAAGAAAGTAAGAGTAAGTCAGCAGATACTCAAATGTTTGTGTGTGTGTGTATGTGTGTGTGTTAATTTATCCTGTTACACAGCTCTCATTTGAAATAAGACTTTTGTTTTCACTCCAATCATGTATATCTAACTCATTTATATTTTTAAATAATTTCTAATTTGTGAATTTGATTTTTTTGAAATTCATATCAATACATTACTGCATAATGTTTCAGCTGAAGTTCAAACTCTTGTCTTATGTTTCTGTTAATAAATTATCATTTTTCTAAGACATGTTGGAAAATAATCATGTTGTACTGCTAAAACATGAAATAAACAATCAAAATACATAATTTTTAAAAGTGATTGATTTGATAAAGAAAGCAACAGAAGATGTGGTGTCCCTAGGAAAAACAAAGAACATTAAGAATTCAGACATGAGAAAATTGTGTGTGAGTGTGTGTGTGTGTGTGTGTGTGTGTGTGTGTGCATCTACCTGTCTGACTGTATCTTCACCTAGTAGAATGGCAAACAGGCTTTATCATGAAGGCATCATCTGTAGAGTATAAAATGATACTATATAGAATGGAAATTGGTAACCCAAAGCAAGTATACTGCATTGTACCATCATGCTTTGGAAATCCATGGAACTATTTCAAGGATGGTCTAAAATTGTCAAAATGTAGAGTTTATAATGACCTTTTTATTAACTATTTTATTTCTTTACATTCCAGCCATTGCCATAGTCCTAGTCTCCCCTCCCTCTTGCCTCCAAGAGGGTGGTGCTCCCTGCTCCCATGTGTCACCCTTTCCTGGGGCCTCAAGTCTCTCCAGGATTAGGCACATCTTCTCCCACTGAGACCAGACCAGACAGTCCTCTACTGTACACTTGCCAGGGACCTCAGAAGATCCCGTTTGTGGTTAGGCATAGTTAGTGCCTCAGTCTCTGGGAGTTCCCAGTCATCCTGGTTAGTTGAGACTGCTGGTCTTTCTTTGTGATTTCCCTCCCCTTAAGCTTCTTCAATCCTTCCCCTAATTCAACCATAGTGGTCCCCAAGTTCAGTCTAATGATTGGGTGTAAGTATCTGCATCTGTCTCAGTCAGCAACTGGGAGAGCCTCTCAGAGGATGGCCATGCTTGACTCTTGTCTGTAAGCATACCATAGCATCAGTAATAATGTCAGGCCTTGGTGTCCCCCAGTGAGATAGACCCCAATTTGGGCTAGTCACTATACTGCCTTTCCTTCAGCCTCTTCTCCATTTTTGTACTTGCATTTCATTTAGACAGGAATAATTCTGGGTCAGATATTTTGACTGTGGGTCGATAACCCATCCCTCTATTTGTGAGCCAATCTATCTACTGGAGGTAGACTCCTTCCATCTACTCACTGTTGGGCATTTCATCTAAGATCACCTCCATTGAGTCCTGGTAGTCCCTCATATCCCAGATCTCTGGAACTTTTTAGAGGGTCCCCTACTTCCCACCCCCAGAAGCTGCATATTTCCATTCACTATCCTGCTTTTTGTTTTGTTTTGTTTTGTTTCCCTTTTCTAAGTAGGATTGAAGTGTCCTCATTTGGGCCTTCCATCTTCTTAAACTTCTCACAATCTGTGAGTTTTATCCTAGGTATTCTGCACTTTTTGGCTAATAGTCAGTGAATATTAGCCAAATCCACTAATTTGGCTAAAAGGTCATGCATTTCCTTTTGGATCTGGGTTATCTCATGCAGGACGATATTTTCTAGTTCCATCAATTTGCCTTCAAACTTCATATTGTCCTAGATTTTTAATAGCTGAATAGTATTCCATTGTGTAATGAAACATATTTTCTGTATCCATTCTTCATTTGAGGTACATCTAGGTTGTTTCTAGCTTCTGGCTATTACACATAAAGCTGCTATATACATAGTGGAGCACCTGTCCTTGTGGTATTGGTGGCACATCTTTGGGTATATGCCCAAGAGTGGTATAGCTGAGTCTCCATATAGATCTATTTCCAGTTTTTAGAGAAACTGCCAGATTGATTTCCAGAGTGGTTGTACTAGTGTGCAATCCCACCAACAGTGGAGAGGTGTTTCTCTTTCTCCACATCCTTGCCAGCATGAGCTGTCACTTGAATTTTTGATTCTTAGCCATTCTGATTGATGTAAGGTAAAATCTCAAGGTTGTTTTGATTTGAATTTCCCTGATAGCTAAGGATGTTGAACATTCCTTTAAGTGCTTCTCAGTCATTTAAGATTCCTTTGCTGAGAATTCTTTGGTTAGCTCTGTATTCCATTTTTTTTAAACTGGGTTACTTGATTTTTTTGGAGGTTAACTTCTTGAGTTCTTTATATATTATAGATAGTAGCCCTTTATCAGATGTAGGGTTAGTGAGGATTGTTTTTTCTTAATCTGTAGGTTGCCAATTTCCCCTATTGATTGTATCTTTTGCCTTACAGAAGTTTTTGGTTTTGGTTTTTGTTTTTGTTTTTTTAATTTCATGAGGTCCCATTTATCAATTGTTGATCTTAGAGCGTGAGCCATTGGTATTCTTTTTAGGAAATTTTCTCCTGTGCCAATGAATTCAAAGGCTCTTTCCCAGTTTCTCTTCTGTTAGAGTCACTGAAACTGGTTTTATGTTGAGGTCCTTGATCCACTTGGACTTAAGCTTTGTGCAAGATGATAAATGTGGATCTACTTTCATTCTTCTGAATGCAGATTGCTAGTTAGACTAGAACCACTTATTGAAGATGCTTTCTTTTTTTCTATTGTATGTTTTTAGCTTCTTTGTCAAAGATAAAGCATCCATAGGTGTGTGGGTTTATTTCTGGGTCTTTGATTCTATTCCATTTATCGATCTGTCTGCCCCTGTATCAATACCATGGAATTTTTATCACTTTTCCTTTGTAGTACAGCTTGATATCAGGGATGGTGATTTCCTTAGAAGATAATTTGTTGTTGAAATTTTTTAGTTATCCTGGGTTTTTCTGTTTTTTTTTTTTCATGTGAAGTTGAGACTGTTTTTTTCATGTCTGTGAAGAATTGTATTGGAATTTTGATGAGGATTGTGTAGAATCAATAGAGTAGATTTCATAAAACAAAACAAATAGTGAGACCAAATTAGAATTTTTAACAACACTGAGGTAGAGAGATGATGAGGGACTGAATGACAGTAATGGAGATTAGCAATCAGATGAATCAGATAGTCTTTGGGAAGTGAATTGAATGTGGGGACTGCATTTAACATGTGCAGGAAGGTGTAGTGAGCTGAAGATTTTTGTTCCTTTCCATTCAAACCATGATGGTCTTTCCTCAATGTGATAATCTAAAGATACACAATTTTTCATTGAAATTAAGTGTAAATCAGTTCATAATGGTAGGATCCCCAAAGGAGATTAGTTGTCCTTCTAAATAAAAAGAAAACAGAATTTAGAGTCTCTCTCTACCATATGTGAGCACAATAAATACACACTCTTTAATGGCTAGAAAGTTTTCCTTAGCCTTTGACTCTCCCCAAGCTCAATCTGCTTAGCCTTAACTCAGGGCTTTCAAGTCAGAACCATTAGAAGGCAGATCTATTGTCAAGGTTACTCAATGTAGGGTGCTTTGATTTAGCAGTTTGATCTAAGTATGGCAGAAAATGAGCTTGACTCTAGCTTAAATAGTTTGAGCAAACTGTTTATAGTTGGAACCGCAAATTAAAATAATAACATCAGGGTGAACATGGCTTAGAGAAAGCTAATGGTTTCCATTTTAGAAATGCTAAATTTGAGGCAAGAATTCCTTATAAATACTTTCATCTGTATAGGAAAACAAGGATGAATAACAAAATGAAGGAAAGGAAGAAAAGTTCCTATAAGACACCAGCATGTGTAGATTCACTCAGATATACCTCAAATATCTCCAAATAAATGTTCTTTCTCTATGCATCACATAAAGGAAGATGAAAGGTAAATTGCCGGGAGCTAGCTGCAAAGTCAATAAATATTTTTGCATACTCAGCCTCTTTTTTGTGAACCTTGCCTTTCCTCGAGAGAACTTTCATTTCCTGAGGGATGAGCCACTGTAGAGACAGGTTTATTGATTGTAAGTGAGAAACTAGCTAAAAAATTTCGTCTTGGTTCCTTTGTAGCAACAGGGAAATGGGGAAAAGCCATTGAAAAGAAAAACTTGTGATAAGGAGTCAAAATTCTTTCTGTAAAGAATATAAACTCCAATACATTAAACCTTAAAAGAAATAATTAGGATTAATTAGCTAGCTCACATGACTAAAAGAATCATGATTGCCTGTCTTCAAGCATTCCTTGATCCAGACTCTTAAGTAGTATCAAGGTTCAAATACTATCCTGTTTCTATAAGCTTTCTTTCCTCACATATTTTATTTTCTTTTTTTTGTCTATAGCCTTGAAACTTTTAGGAATTTTAAATTCACCAGCTTAAAAATTCTATTAGGGAACTGGAGAGATGGCTCAGTAGCTAAGAATACTCCCTATTCTTGCAGAAGAGCTAGATTCAGCTCCAAACATTCACATGAGCATGAACAACTGTTAAAAACTCCACTTACAAGAGACATCACCCCCTCGTCTGACTGTAAATGCAAGAACCTGATTGGATGTGTTGTACATTCATAGATGAAAGTAGAACACTCAAACATATGTAGAAACAAATGAGTGAATCTTTTTTTTAAAAAAAAGACATTAAGGAAAACATTAATAATTTATAAATCCAATATCCTAGAATTGAACCTCATTCAACGGGCTTGGAATCTGTGCTCTCCTTGAGCCATTATTCTACAGAGGATAGAGTGGCCATATTGAGACATCTACTAGAGCAAATGAGGACAGGAAAAACAGGATTGTGAGTTCACACTACACTAATGGGCAGGCTCCAGGTTAGATCTTATTCAAAGGAAAGGATAGATCTTATAATTGTAGGATCAACATATCCATAAAGAGTCTTACCATGAAAACACCCAGAAATACATAGGGCATTGACCAAGTAAGTAGTGCATTGGCTTATGAGCAAAATGTGCTTGCATTTTGTGATGAAAATACATTGCCAAATAGTTCCTTTCACTTTTGTCAATTTCAGAGTTCTCCATCACCTTGTTTTGATATACGGTTTTCCCCTCATTCCCACCAGAATAGTGAGACATTAAGCAGGAGTAGGTCCTCAAAATATCACTAGTTCCCTATATCCACTGTAACTCTAAAAAGAATCCCTGGGTAATTTAAACCTTGTTTGCTCTCAATATTCCAATAATCCCACCCTGAAGCTGTGCATTTGAAGCAAATGAAGCCCCATCTTATTTAACAGCCATGAAACCTAAAGTGACTAATTTCCTCTGACCAGTTCCTGAACAGATCCTGAATGATCTTGAACAGATCAACATCTCACACAAAAAAACGTACAAATGGTAGCACATTAGAAATACAGAGCACCAGGTCAGATGAAAGAGCATGGCTGAGATAGCATGAAATGTCAAAGGTTATACTGTTCTTCTCTCTTTCACAATGCCAACACATCCATTTCCACTCTCTACGTTCATTGCTTCCTTCTCCCATTATATTAACACATTAGTGTATTGGATGTTAGGGAGTCCTTCTGGATCTCCTTCCCTTTGCCAGCTCCCAGAAGTCTAAATGTTTGAGAAGATGAAACTGTAAAGTACTGATTTTCCTTATCTTTTAGTTAAAATGCATGACATGTCATTAAATTATATATTAAATATACTCCCCAAATATGTAAAAATCATAAATTTTAAGTATCTAAATTTAAACCATAATTCTATTATGTAATTTTATAAAAAAAAAGACTAAATTTCTTTAAGAAAGTAGGTATCTTCATATAACCTATTAGTGAGTCAGACTGTATAGCATATACTGGGATAGAGTAAAATTATGTTTTTAAATAATATAGATAAATGTCAGCATGAAAAATTCCTTTTAAAAGATGTTTTTGAATAATAGAAACTAAAGCCAGCATGATCTGTAAGATCGTGTATTTTATCGCCTGGATAGCCGTTTGTCTAGCATCTAGTGCAGTGTCTGATACATAGTAGGAACTCAATAATTGTTTACAGATTGGTTCAATGAAAGAGAATTCGAAGAACATAAAACAGGGAGACAGAGACTGTACGGTAAAGAGAAGACAGTCACATTTGCAAAAGTTCTTTATAATAAAACAAACCAAATAAATAAATAAATAAGAGGAAGAAAAACACCTCACCATGCTGAGCTTCAGCTACACGGAGTCTCAATTAATAATCAAGGTTCTATAATACCAGAGTGAACGTTTTTGAGAGAAAGTGCAGATTGCTTCCTGAGAGCCTCTGTGATGCTAATAGAATCTTTAGACTCCATTGTCATCCTGATGATTCACTGGTAAAAGGCAAGCACTTTTTTTTTTTTTTTTTTGGCCTTCATTATCAGCCCATTTCTGGCCTGATTTGCTTTAGATGATTTAGACTCTACTGCACCTGAGCTGTGACTTTTCATATCAGAAAAGGGAATGAAAGATGAACAGAAGACAAAAAGAAGCAAAAGGAAAAAGGGGGGAAATGTTGACTTTTTAAAAATTCCTAGCATCCTACCACTCTGTTCAAAGTGGATGTTTTACGCGTTTGCAGAGCTTCTCTCAACCTTATGACCCCAAACATACTTCTATTATTTTGTCTTTAAAGGTCATTGCTTTTATAGTATCTAAAGCAAAAATCTATTCTGTTTTGCCTTTTGTTTCTTTCAGGCTGTCTGCAGCCAACAGCATAGTGTCAGGAAATCCAGCTCCACTCCAATGCTGCTCTGTCATTACTCACGGTAGGCACTCGCTGGACCAGCTGCTTCCATTTGTCAGCTGAAGCTGGATGCACATCATTTGCCCATTACTGTACAACTTTCGTAATTTTGGAATAATTTTAACTGACTCCAGTGCAAGCTCCCATTGCACTGCAGAGAAGTGATCTCTGCCACTGTCCCAGGCTTAAGTGACATCCCGAATCGCCTGTAGGGAAGGTAAGAATTTGGAGCCATGTAAACATCTCATCTCCTCCCTATCGAGTGGATTCAAGGCACTAGCAGTGACAAGACCAGTTGCACACAGAATTTTTTTCATAGGTTTCCATTATTTTGGAATCTATGGGTGAGCTTTACACTCAAAAACATGTTATCATTTCTTTCAAATGTAGCAAAAAGTAATAGTACGAGTAGCCTCATCGTATCTAGACAACACTGCAAAGAACTTAAATTGGCAACCTCATTTTTTCTGCATTGATGTCATAGTTTTATGGTATCCCAGTTGAAAACAAAATACTATTTTGGCCTAATGAAAAGAGTGATGTCTCTAAACTCATGTTAGTTCATTCGAACTGGCTTATATATGAATATGCATGAGCCATGTACGGATAGTCACTTCGTTTCTATGTTAATGCATTAAATTTTTAGGTTTAATACCTTGAATCAGTTGTTCCAGAAATGACTACACTCATTTTCTGCTTTAAATTTGTTAATACCATGGTCCTCTTCTTTCATTAATTTGCTAGATGAATCCACATCATACATTTTGCACAGTGAAAACTTTATGACCATATTGGAATAATGAAATTAACCTTTCATTACTTATTTTTAATTTATGAAACCTTTTTTTCCATATAGAAAACTATCTACACAAAATGTAGTTGTAAAAATTTAGGTATGTTGTGTATGGTGGTATGCATAATTGCAGCACTGGGGATGCAGAGACTGGCACATCTCTTGAGGTCACTGGCAGGCAGTCTAGCTGACTTGGTAGACTGGGTTCAGTGAGAAACACTGTCTCATAAGCTATTGAGGGGATAAAAAGAGAGTAAAGAAGATGCCTAACATCAGCCTCTGGCCTAGAAACATGTGTGTATACACATGGACAAAAACGTACATGCCCATTCACACTTGGACCCATACCAATGAATGCATACACACCCAGTTGCACTCATATCAACATATGTACACCAACCACATCCACACAAATAAATAAAGAAATTTTGTTTAATGATCAAAATCAGAATAGGCTGAGCTTATTGGCACAGTCTATGTTCCCTGCATTCACAAGAATTGGGCAGAAAGATGCTAGTCTGAGTCCCATGTAAGCTATACAGTGAAATGTAGTTCAAAAATAAAATTAAAATAACCAAACATCTAAGAATAGGCTATATTTAAAAACACCATCAGAAATACATAGTTTCTTTTAATGCACCAAATTTTGTGAATTAAAGCTGCTTTTCCTGGACCTTCTGCACATTAGCATTTTTGATTGCTGGTTAGCAAACATACACATTTTAATGCATTCTTCCACAATGATTTTTACTAGTCTTTACAGACTGTTTTGGCTCATCTTTATTCATATAGGGAAGTCATCACACCTGCAAAACACACTATTTGTAAGGTAAGAAAAGCTAGTGTTGCCGTAATTTTGATGTGTAATAATTGAAGAAGAAAATTTGATCTCTATTTCACTATATTTTCTCCTCACATTGGAATGAATTGCAGTGTGCTCTCCTCAAAGGATTTTAGTAAGCACAGAAAAGACTGTAAAGGCCCAGGGATGCTTCAGCACATGAGGGGTTTCTACTCTTCCTTTGTGTCTTTCCAGACAAAAAAAGCATAAAGTTTGTGATAAGTTTATGTGAGGGATGCAAGTAATTTTAATATGTAAAATAAATGCTTTACTTATTTGTGAGGCTTCTGACTTTCTTTTAATTACAAGCTGGGTGTAGTATCATGTCTGGGATCTCAGAATTGAGGATGCTGATGTAAGAGGGTTGCCACAAGTTCAAGACTAGCCTGAGCAAGTTTAAAACCAGACTAGGCTACAGAAGGAGAACACCCTGTTTCAATCCTACCTATCTCTAGAATGAAAAGTTATGTCTGAAACTCATAGAATGGGTGACTTGGAGCCAGCTCAGTGAGTTATGCTCAATTCTGTGAGCATCTGTTTAGAACAAGTCCCAGTCTCATATGAATAGCAAAACAATAACCCTTGTTAACATCCTATTGTGTCTCAGACCATTGTGTCTCAGCAAAACCATACAAAGTGAAGATGCAAGCCTTGGACTGTGTAAACAAGCAGAGAGGAGCATGAGAAGTACATGTTTGTTTCTTCTTGTTGTAACCAAGAGGGAAAAGGTGGAAGTATGCTAATTGGATAGAGGAAGCCTGAGAACTAAAACACATGTCAAGATTTTCATTTTAACCATACTGACACTGATTTTTGTTCTGTTTTGTTTTGTTTTGCTTTGTTTTTTTATGAAGTTACTATTTAGATTCATTGATAGGATAGTACTTACCTCTAACACTAAGTTTGTAAGTTGTATAAAACAGCTCAAAAGAAAAAGGTACTAATGGTACTTCATACTGGTAAGGATATGAAGTAAGGGAAATACTCATCAATTTCTTTTGCAAACTTGTACTGCTATTAGAAATTGGTATAGCAGTTCTTCAGGAAAGTACACAAAATTTTGAGGATCTACCTCAAATTCCAGCTGTTCCATTCTTGGGCAGATAACTAAAGGACTCTGTATCCTACTACAGAGAAACTTGCTCAACAATATTCAATGGAGTTCTATTCATAATAGCCAGAAATTGGAAATACACTAAGTGTCCATCAATGGGTAAATAGAGAAAATGTGCTACATTTGAACAATGGAATATAACTCACCTGTTAAAAATGATGAAATCTTGAAATTTGAAGGTAAATAATGGAGCTTGAAAAAAGCCTGAGTGAGGTTTGTGAGACCCTAAAGCACTAATATGAAATGTATTGTGTTAATTTACATGTGAATATTAGTTGTTAAGCCTTCAATGACCAACTACAATCGGTATGAATGCAGCAGACTGGTATAGAGTTAGGTAGTGGAGGTTGGAGGATAGGAAGGAAAAATGGAGTCCCAACTGGCCATCTCTCACCATCAATTGGAGCCTGCAGTTTGGGGTATTGTTTACATATAATTGAGTTGCTGTCCCCATGAGTACTCCCAAACAACCTTCACTATTTCCAAGACTATTGATAGATCTTTACAAATTGATGGTAAAGCCCAATTACTGAAGACAACACCTACCCAAATCATTGAACACAAAGTTTAAGTTGTGCCCACCTAGAGCTTCCACACCTACATACTCTACCACCACTACAGTTCATGATACTAGAAGGTACACTGAATGCTACCAAAAGAGAAAAAGAAACATTAACCCAGCTCAAAACCCTTTGATCGTCACTGGTGACCTACCTAGACAATACTCTAGTGTAGTAATAGCACAAAGTTCATGAATATAATATCTAATTTGATTTAATACCCATGCCATGAGATGGAGCCCATTCACAATACTACTTGGGTGGCTTAGAGTCTCAGACAAGATAGGTTTTGGTTTTAAGGGAAAAACAATGAATACAGTAATAAAGGGACTTTAAATGACATGCTAATAGATCAGATTTTTCCTCTGACATTATCAGAGAAGCTTCTTTCAGAAGTAGAGGGAACAAAGACAGCCAGGTAATGTGCACAAAGCGAGAGACATTAGAAGACTCAGTCATAGTGGGATGCCTCCATCGAAGCATACCCTCAAGGATCAGGAATTCTGCAGAAGAGGAGGCAGAAGGATTGAGACAGAGGAGACGGAGGATAGTAAGGGGAAAAAAGGACCTTCTAAATACAGGATAAATATCTATATGAACTCACATAGATTTTGGCAGTGTCTGCACAGGTCTGAGATAGATGGAGTCCTAGCAGTAAAGTAGACACTCAGGAACTCCCATGATTAACTCATAGGCTAAATCTAATTGATAACTGTACACAAATTAAAAAAAATTAATGTTGTCTAAGAAGAGTCTCATTGGGTATGCAAAACACTGGTAAGGGCAGGCCCTATAACCACCAGTAGTTGGCCAACAAAAAAATGAAATAGATGGCATTTTAAAGGTTGTTTGTATCATATTGCTTTGCGTGAGGCCTTTTCTTCCCTTTTATCTTTTTTCTCTCCCTTTTTTAAAAACTGTATATATATATATATATATATATATATATATATATATAATATTTTCAATTAAAAACCAAGGAGTGTGTTATGTAAATTGACTTAAGAAACCTAGATAGATTAGCTGGGCCAACACTGGCAAATATGTTTATATCTTTCATTTAGCCCAAATGACTCTCAGGAATCGAGAGTGTACCTAGAGGAATTTGTTCGTCCTTAGATTGAGCAATGGACCATGGACCCATCCTTATACATTCCTGAACATTCATGCCTTCATCCATAAAATCAGGAATGGAAAGATTTGTACTTGCCTAAGAAGTACCACAACAAGAATCCAAAGGAAGTATTTTATTGGTTCAACCCACTGGTAAAGGACAAAATTCTATTAACTTGCTTCAATTCTTACATAAGCACTAAGATTTTCAAGCTGTTGAACTGTGGGCCAATTATTTTATCTCTCTTTCTTAACAATAAAACAAATATAAATGTAACCCACATCGTAAGGTTGTTTCGAGATATACTCAAAGTGAATGACTTAAAGTCTGAAGACAGTTCAGTGCTAAGCACTAAACTGTCTATAACTATGTTAGTCTATAACTGTCTACTTAACTATATTAGTTAAGTATCTAAGCACTGACAGCTTTATTTTAAAAATATTGAGAAATCTGAATTCATTTTCATACACAAAGGAATCATTTATACTATAGCACATGTTCTATTTGGTGGAAAAATAGATGAAAAAATATTGTATCACATGATATTGGCAATAATATGTAAGTACTAGAGTAATCAAAAACAGTGTTTTATTAATCAAGGCTGTTAATTTATTGTTATGACCCATAAAGCAGTAGTCATTATGTTTCATTAAGAATAAAAACTGGGGTTAGAGAGATGGCTCAGTGGTTAAGAGCACTGGATGCTTCTCCAGCAACCACATGGTGGCTCACAACCATCTATAATGGTATCTGATGCCTTCTTCTGGCCTGTAAGTACAAACAGGTAGAGTACCCATATACTTTAAATAAATAAATAAATAAATAAATAAATAAATAAATAAATAAATAGATATTTTTGATAGAATAAAAATTGTAGCTAGGTTTCACATGTCTTTAATCACACAACTTGAGAGTCAGAGGCAGGCTGATCTTTGTGAGTTCAAGGCCAAACTTGTTTACAGGATGAGTTCCCCAACAGCCAAGGCTAAAGAGAAAAACCTGTCTCAAAAATAAAATTAGATAGATAGATAGATAGATAGATAGATAGATAGATAGATGATAGATAGATAGAGAAATAAAAAAGAACAAAACTCTATTAAAGCAAACATTTTTTCCAAGTATATACAAATGCTACTATAAACAAGCATAAGTGCACGCTTGTATACAAAGGACCTCCTTATCCACAGAGTACATTCCAAGACCCTAGTGGGAACCTGAAAATGTAGATTGTTCTAATTCTCTAATTCGTGTATACTATGTCCCTTTATACACAAATTCTTTAAATGATAAAAATAAAGATTAAAATGAATGACAGAGAGAGAGAGAGAGAGAGAGAGAGAGAGAGAGAGAGAGAATCAATGTACATAGGATCACAGACAATACAGCTTTTAACAAGCTAAGGTATCTTTCTTTTTTTTTAGTGCTAATGATTCAACCTATAAAACAACTTGAAGATGAATTAATCCATTTTAAGATCTGCTTCCATGTTCAGTCACTTGGCTTCTTTTCACAAGACTTTTCTGGACGATTATTTTTTTTTTTGAGATGAAAATAAAAACCAAGGCCACAGCCTGATGGTTGTGTAGGATACATTCTCCTCCGCATCAGGCAAAGAAGTCAACTACTGTTGACACGCTACTTGAGCAAATGACTCAACTGGTCCTGCAGGTCAGGCGACTGTTCAACATTCTTCTGAATAGCTTCTTGCTGGTACTGAAGGTGTGTTGTTATTGCCATTTTCCTTAAACTATCTTCTGCGTGCAAGATGGCATCTTCCTGTAGTACCATATTTCGAGCCACCTGCCCCAGCAGCTCGGAGCTCCGCGAACTTTTCAGCACCTGCTTAGTGAGCGCGATTATGGTACCGCAAGTGTTCACCTTCTCCGTGAGAAGCCCCTTCACCGACTGACCAAATCGGGCTTGCGAATCCAGCATCCCAATCGCCATCATCTCAACTAGCAAACGCCTCAGCCGGACGACGGCGAGTCTCAGTCTCTCTCTCTCTCTCTCTCTCTCTCTCTCTCTCTCTCTCTCTCTCT
>NW_021620995.1:2592055-2609478 GCF_004785775.1 Grammomys surdaster
TCTCTCTCTCTCTCTCTCTCTCTCTCTCTCTCTCTCTCTCTCTCTCTCTCTCTCTCTCTCTCTCTCTCTCTCTCTCTCTCTCTCTCTCTCATATATCCCTGTGTAGCCTGCTGGCTTTGAACTCATAATCCCCCTGCTGTAGCCTCTCAAGTACTGGGATTATGAATCACTGCACCTGGCCACTGAGTAACACGTGGTCTCCAATACTTGGGAGGCTCAGGCAGGAGGATCACTCGAGCCCAGAAAGTTGAGACCATCCAGAGCAACACAGAAAGAACCTATCTCCAAGAAGAAGAAGGGACGGAGAGAGGGGCTTCTATCGTGATCATGTGAGAATGCTTTCTATTTTAAAAGATGTTTATCATTCATTTAAGAGTCTTCATTTAAAGGACACAGAACTGGATGATGGCTGTTGTTTCCTTACTCACTACAAATTCTTATATGAAAATCAGGCCAGTGGTATCTTCTCTGGCCAGCTGCAGCTCTGCCTTGACCTTTGTTTCTGGCTCCTTTCTTTCTGTGATTCTTGATTAAGTGACCTTGGCTCGTTTTGAAATAATTTATAGCCATTCCTTTCCCTTCACATTTGGCAGTAAAGTCACACAAGTGGACTTGCTGATAATTAAGTCACGTCACAACATGAACTACATAGACCCAATCTCAAACAAAACAAAAAGGCTGAAAAGATATAAAACCAGTAAGTAGTTATTACATGTTAGCTTGTTAAAGTGTCATATCAAGCATTCGAGTACAAATTATTATCATTGACTGTGACATGTATAAAATGAATTAGATTTGAAAACAGTTCTCTCTCAGCTCAATGCCTAAAATGTGATCAATATAAAAATGTCTGTCTCCTTATTAAGATATGGCATTACAAAATTAGTATTTGAAAGAATATATCCAGACCAATTGTGAGAAATAAAGAAAGGGCCAAAGAAGCAGCAGTTAAAATGGCCTTTGCTTGTGGTCCCTTTCTGGAGACTTCCATAGACTGTCAAAGAACAGACCCTTGCCATATAGTTCCAGCATATAAAACATGACCATTAAAAGCTGATGAAATGGCTCACCAGTTAAAAACACTTGCTGCTTTGGGAGAGGACCCAGGTTCAGTTCCCAGCACCTGCTTCAAACAGCTCACTGCTGTCTGTAACCATCGTTCCCAGGGCTCTAATGGCCTCCTCAGACCTCCTTGGCCACCTGCACTCTCATACATAAGCCTGTCACAGACACGTGCTGATAAACGTAATTAAACAAATACAAAAATGATTAAAAATTCATCTACTAAAGAAAATGTAATTTTCCTTTAAAATAAAAAGCCAGATGAGATAACAAAAAATAAAATAAAATAAAATAAAATGAATGACTGTAATACCATTACTAAATGGTATTGTACTATATTTATATCCTTGTGATTTTATGAGTTTATAATTAAAAGAAGCAACTTTCAGCTTCTCTGGTATGCTTAAGTTGACAAACTCATTACTTTCATATTTGAGGGTCATTATTAAGTAAATAAGTATTGCTTGATCACAAGCATGGAAACTATAAAGGAGATACTAGGTTAAGTGATTTGGCCCTAAGTGTCTACTGGGTGGGTAGTATACACAGAATGGATAATCTGGACAGATAAGTGATTAAGGTCCTAGGCATAACAAGAGATAAATGGTAAAATGACTTCATACTCTTCAAAATGGAATACAAGTTAAAATTTTTGAGTATTTTGAAATATTTCCTTTAACATGCTTTGGACAAAAATTCACTGCAAGTAACTGAAAACGATAATAACTGTGAGCTACATTAAACTCATATAACTGTAGATTAAATATTTAGATTAAAAATATCTTTATATCTTTTCCTGTAAAAAGCAAATCAAGAAAGATGGCCAGCTACAATAATGATAAATAAACACTTAAGCAGTTAGAGAAAATAGGGAGATGAAAATTCTGGATTGATGCCCATTTCTGTCTTAATGATTTCTCAGCAGTTTGTACAGAAGACCAAGGGAAAAATGAAAATGTGTATTCACAAATTAGCTTTTGATGTTTGAAACAGTAATATACTTACAAGGAAAAAAAAAACTATAAAAGAAGAAATAGGGCAAGTGAGTGTTTAAAGGAGGCCGGCAATCATTTCTACCGTAAAACATGAAAATTGAAAAGCAACAGGCTACTTAGGTCTACTGAAGAAAAAAATTGAATATGGATACTTCATACATATTTATAATGGATGTTGTGTGCATTCATTCACAACGCAAATTCATTTTACACATAAGAAGTAGGAAATATGAAATAGTTGTGTATCGTTTAATCCATAGACATATGTATGTATCACAAAGAGGACCTGGTTATTTCTGCACTAATAAGAACATTACAGGGGATGGGAATGTCATTTTTCCAATCCAGTGTATTTGTATCTGGCAGTGGACCACCTTAAAAAAGAGGTAAGGTGGTCTTGTCTTGACATCATCACAAAACTCAACTATCAAAACATTAAGACACGACTGAGGTCCTTTACTCAAAGTAGGCAACTGATCTTATTGAATCTATGATATTACAAGGCTTAAAATATCATTTATAAAATCTTCATTCTATGTATTTTCGATAATCATACTTTAGTGTGTTAACCAATATAACTGTTTGACCATAATAATCAAGTCATAAAATAGCAGAATTTTATGTTTTAAAGACTTGGCTATAAAACATAAATGTACTCATTAGCCAGTTCATTCAAAATAATCTACCCTCAAGTGGTAAATTGTGAAATGAATTATAAAAATGAATAATTGGTTTTGATAATAGGAAATAGCCACCTAGGAAGGGTAGGCAAAGCATCTCAAAGCTGACAAGCTATGAAAACACTTTCTATTATCCTGGAGGCCATATTTCATTTGGTAATGTTTTTCAATTTTTAATTCGTATAAAATGTTTATGTGATCCTTATGTTCATTATTTGGCAAAAGAGAGTAGAAACACAGGAAGAGCTGAGTTTTTACTCAAACTGACAGGGACTGTGTTATCAAGACCTTCAACAAATCATTTCTCATATCAAGACACTTGGATGATTGCTGATAAAACAGAAAAGACTTGGATATGAACGGTTTAGTTGTTGGAACATGATCCAAGAACAGAGTCATATGAGGAGAATTCTGAGCATTTTTGAGAAAACTCCTAGTAAGCAAGACATGAGTCTTTTGACCTCATGCTTTCAAAGAATGAAATTGTTCTTGAAATGTGCTTTCATGACCCTCCCAAGTGTAGCTGATAGAAGTGAATTTACTTGAGATTATTCATTCCAACTGGCTATTGTTATTCATTTACAAAACATGTATTTTTGTTGTGAGCAGCTTTCCCATTACACATAGCTTGCCCTTGTGATTGTATACTTTACTGATGTGACTCCTCCTAACCCTCAGAGTGTAAACTGTCTGACTCTCTGAATAAAGCTGGCTCTTTCATGAGATTTTAGTCCACTTCATTCATTGGCTCCATTCTCGCAGGTTTCACTGCCTTTACAGGGGTACATAGTTAGCAATGTGCTTGTCGTACAAAACCAGAAATTCAGTCCTGATTTCAATCACCAAAACTCATTAAAAATATTTCTGTGTGGCTGCCTAAGAATGTTTTCTATTGTGTTGTTGACATGGGTGATATGTCACAACTGATATGGTAAGCCACACAAATCCTGATTCTTCACAGAAAGATCATAAGAATATTTGTCACTTATAATTAGTAATCTCAGCACTGGGGAATTGGGTACAGAGAAAGGGTAGAACTACTTTGTCAGCCAACATAAAGCCTAATTGATATCTCCAGAGCAGCAGGAATTGTCCAAAAAAAAAAAAAAAGCCATGTGAGAGACAACATTTAAAGTTGTCCTCTGACTGCCAGCCATGCACATATATGTGCATCCATGCTCATTTCATGTATGCACACATGTGCACACATTTGCAATTCTGCAGGCTCACACACACACACACACACACACACACACACACACACAGAGTGGGGAGCAGGAGACAGAGAATAGATGAAAAAATCTAGACTCTGAAATCTAAATTCCGATAGGATAAAACAGTAAATAGTTTCCTAGTTTTCATATAACCATATTCTAACCTGTTCAAAATGTGTTTATATAGCTAGGGACAATAAGATATAAACCAAAGAACATGAAAGAAATCACAAGACTGAAATTTTCTCCACTTACACACATTGTAATACTTCCATCAAAGCAGCGAGCCAACTTTAAATAGACTACATATGATTATACTACACAATGGGTCCATTTTGGTGATGGAGTGTACTATCAAGTTTTTCACTAAAACCCATTAATGGTAATGTAAATCAATGTCCAAACAAAAGGAAAACTGAGTCAAAAGAAAATAATTCATCATGCCCAATTTGCCCAATTTCTCCTCTCTCTCTCTCTCTCTCTCTCTCTCTCTCTCTCTCTCTCTCTCTCTTCTCTCTCTCTCTCTTTCTCCCTTTGTCTCTCTCTCCCTCCTTCCCTCCTTGTTTCCCTCCCTTCCTCCCCTCTCTCCAAACTTCACATACTTCACCATTCTTCCTATTATTGCTACAGTGCTATATTTTTCCAATTTCATTTTTATATTGATAACCACATAGAATGACATGAAAACCAGAAAATTGACAATTGGAAGTTGGAAACCTCAGATCTCTTTGTTTCTTAACTTTAAAAAAAAAAATTACTGAGTTTTACAATGCTAATCAACTTTTCTTAAGAGCCTGTGCCCAATGGCTTTCTCACATACACATTGAAATATTTATTTTGAGTGTAAACATAAAATATCATCACAAAATATGGATGCCCCTCTCTATTCTCAAGTCTTCAGAGCAGTCAGAAAGAAAATATAACACCGATCATGAGAGCTGTCAGTTGTATACATTTTTAACATATACAAATTGCATTTCCTGACATGAAGTCTATTTCCCTTTATCTTTTAAGTTTATCTGATGTATATTTTATACACATAGAGAGATTTCCTAATATATCTATGATTGCTTTGTGAACAAAAATAAATTGACGGTTGAGTTCTAACACGCTACTGAGAATAGATTTGTACGTGCATGCACGCGCGTGTGCACGCACACATGCGCACACACACACACACAAACACACACACATACATTGAAGCAATTGATGCCATATCTAGCCCTATCAATATAACATTCCCTATCCAACAATATTTTTGAAAGCCAAAATTATTTTTTAAATTAATAATCTAAAAAATTGCCCTCATCCTGTCTCAAATTGGTCTTTGTCTCATTTGGTAATATTATTCATTACTCACGGACCTCATGAAATTCACATATGCAGAGGCAGCATTATTAGTTTTTGAGATATCAATGTGACCACATTTCTCCAGTAAATGGGCTAAAATAGATGGGTTTGGAAAATAATGGTTGATAGGAAGTTTTGCTGAGCTGATATGAAACTCTCATTAAGACTCTAATGTCTGCTGGGCGATGGTTGCGCACGCCTTTAATCCCAGCACTTGGGAGGCAGAGGCAGGTGGATTTCTGAGTTCGAGAGTTCGAGGCTAGCCTGGTCTACAGAGTGAGTTCCAGGACAGCCAGGGCTACACAGAGAAGCCCTGTCTCAAAAAATCAAAAAAAAAAAAAAAGACTCTAATGTCTGTTGTAGTATGCATTGGTTTATTACTTTCCAAACATGTGTTTGGTTGTAGGGTTTTTTTTTTCCCTTTTTATAGACACAGGCTTAGAGTCAAATACCCCTTAATTGACTGCTTATAAATGGTTTCTACTGAGTCATTGACCTTGTTGGTATGCCACAGCTGGAGAAAGGGAACCACACAACCCCTAGGCCACCACTGAAAGTTCATAGGAATGTTTGCCATTCATGTCTATGCTCAAAGTGGTATTTGACGAATACAAAGTCTTCAAAGATTGTTAGATTCATTTACTATTCAGAGTCAAATGGGTAAATATGGGCTTCTTTGTTTTGCTTTTCTATCCAGTACCCAGAAGGAGAGTTATTTTTGCATTCACAGATATTTCACAAAGCTGACTGTACTGTATATCTTATTTTCCAGATATAGTAAATGCTGTGGTCTGCTTTTTTAATTTCTCTTAAAAAAAAACACACAGCTTTCATCTTAGGAATATTCATAGCATATAGTAAAGCATCCTGAAAAAACACACCCTCCATGAATTCAGAACCACCCAAAAGGGGATATTTCAAAGGTGATCATGTATACACATTGATGTGGGCTTCTTTTTATAGAGTTATTTTCCAGCCTCATTCTCCCTATTTTCCCTTTGATAAGCACACAGGTTTTCACAAGAACAGCTGCAGAGTCAGAGTCTCAAACCTAGAAAAACGTATCAGCAGTTCTCTTACCCAACCACTTCCAACAGAGCGTAGTGGAAAGAAGCCTGCTCATGAAATGAGTTTTTCTCTGCCCTGGGAACTTGGTTTAGATGATGTCTCTAAAAGGTTCATGAGTTAGATACTTGGTAACTATGAGACAGTGTTGAGAGACGACAGGACCTTCTAGGAAAGGGCATAACCCAGGTGTTTCTTTTCCTTCACACCCAGCAATTCCCTTTCAATTCTCTGCCAGAAATCTCTATCAGAAGGGTAAGTGAGTGGTGTCACCTGATCACATATATTCAGCCTTCTAAATGCTAAACTACTTTTCGTTGTAAAAGTATTCAGCATCAGCCTATCAATTACTAGGAAAGCAGACAGATACAACTAGTAATTTAATAATATGGGGAGCAAGCAAACCATTTACCATGACCAATTGAATTTGTATTGCAGCTTCCTGCGACTGTAGGCATCATCACCATCCTGAAGGCACCTTTGATAGTCTTTCAAATTACTTAGGCTGCTACAATAATCATATCATCAGTTTCAATAGTCTCTTCCCTGTAATACACCAGGTTGAGGCTGTGGTAGGGCAGACACAAAATAAGGACTGAAAGCCAAAGTCTTTCAAAGAAGTGTTTCAGTCAAAGACTTTTCCAAGTACTGAAAATGAAATCTTATTTTATAGAAAGTTGAAATAACTAATCACTCAAAATCAAAGATCTATATGTATATTGAAACAGACAGATTTGGGTTAGACATCAGTTCAGATATGAAAAGGTAAATATTGGCAGTGAAAATACAGGAGGCGTTACCATCCATACTGGTTCTCACATCCTATACTGAGTCAATCTCAGTAGAATAAAACGTCTTGCAATAGTCATTTAACTGTGACTAACATGCCTGTGGTGTATCACTCTAAATAATCCACCAGGAGACAAACAATAAAATGGGAAAAGGAAGTATTGTGTTTACTCACAAGGCTACTCAACATCACACTGTTTTTATATGACTTCATCAGTAACACCATAAACCCACAAAAAGTTACTGTTAACAGTTTGATGCCACTCCGTTTACATGTGTGCCAAGAGGTACCTGGAAACATTAGAAAGAAGGGACTGACCTTACTACTGGAATATGCATTGCCTTGAATTAGTATTTAAAGTATTAAAATGCATGGTTAGCTTCTGAGATGTAATGGAGAGTATGGAAACACAGAGCCCTCCTTTGGAGAGATGCTTATCTGACGACCCACTGACCTCAAAGCAAATGGAAAACTCTGGGACAGATGTACAGCCCACATAGCTTCACCACAGGCCTAGGAACAGCCACAAGGCTGTCAGTATTAACTCAGATGCCCCCACTTTCACCCACTCTGCCTTTCATCACCTAAAGCTCTCAGCCAGAAAGTGGCCCACAGAGACGGCCAGCGTTGATGTCAACAGATTATCACGCCGCTTAGTAACATTCTCTTGCTAGGAACCTTTTTAAATCCCTACATTGGCAATCCTAATGCTCTGTTGATTTTTGTTACTTGCTGATAAGGCTTTTAATGGCCAAATCCCAGTATATTTTTAGATCTTTTGTCACCATGGGTCTCCTGTCACTCAGGGAGGTTGAAATCAGCAGGCTGTTAGTTTGCCTAGGGTATAATCTCAAGTCCTATGGAACAAGGGTTTACAGCAAGCTGGCCTCCTGATTGTGGAATTTACTTTTGATTTTTATTCACTAAGCACTGTCATCTCTGCCTGGAAAACCAGAGCAAAAAATATATCTATCTGAAGCTGTGTTAGAAATCTAAGAAAAATATATTTTAAAGGCACTCAGCATTTTATGTTGTATGTGTGCACGTGTGGTGTGTTTGCTTAACACATCAAATCTATATTTCAAATATTTTAAGTGGCTAGTTAATTATCTATTTTCCCCCAAGGAGAGGTAATTATCATCTTTTCTCAAACATGTTCTGAGCATTTCCTAAAGAAAGACAGCAGCAAATATTCTCATGGGAGAACTGAATGGACAAGAGGGATAGGAAATTCTCAGCACATCAAAAAATATGGGACCATTATCCTCTAAAAGATACAATATGGAAATGATCCCTTGATCACCACTGAAATGCTGTTTAACTGGGAGTTTCTGGTTAATGTAGATAAATCCCTGTTGCTAATCTCTAATGTGTTGCTGTGCCCTTCTCCTCTTCCTGCTTATGCAGTGACTATATTTCACATGACTAGAAAGGACTATGAAAGAGACATTGGAAGAGGTTCACCACAGTAGATTATTGAGGAAAGAATCGTATAAACATGAAGGTGGAGTGAAGGAAGTATGCAGGAGGCACTCTATCAGGCAAAGCAAACATTCTGTGAACTTGATTCAAGAAATGAGGACCTGGAAAGGCTCAATTCCATGACAATATAAAAGAAGACATCCTGTCAAGATGTAATAACATTCTTTCCTTCAACTACAGGCAGCTAAGGAATGCTGAAAGTAGAAAAACCACTCTTCCCTAGGGAAAAGCACACTAAGTGGTTATCCAGTACCAAATGGTCAGCCCTGAAAACATACATAATGTAACAATATTATACAGACTGAACATTTATGTGCTTAGGAATATTATATAGGGACTTACACACACACACACACACACACACACACAAATAACAATTAAAGAAAAATAGATCATGACTTGAAAGAGAGAAAGAAGAGGTTTTTGAAAGGATTCCAAGGGAGAAAAGGGAAAGGGGAAATTATGCCATTACTTTGAAAACATTGTAATATTAAAAAAAAATAAAAACTAACTTTTAAAGATATTTTAAGGCTTGAAGAATACATATCAGTCATTAAAGAACTTGCCTAACAAACTTAAGGAATTGAGTTCAGATCACCAGCACACTAGCCAAAAGCCACAGCGTTCACCTATAAGAGATGGATGGGGAGGTAGAAACAAGAGCATTTCTTGGTCTTCCTGACCAGAGAGTTTTGCTGAATTAGATAAACTCCATGTTCAGTACAGACATTGTCTCACAAAACAAGATGGAAAGCAACTGAGAAAAATAAACAAATTCAACCTTTAGTTTCTACACACACACACACATTTACACATGCACACACAAACATCCACAGATTTTAAATTTATCAAATTTATCAATTTATCTGCGGTTTTTTTTTTTTTGTTGTTGTTGTTGTTTTTTCGAGACAGAGTTTCTCTGTGTAGTCCTGGCTGTCCTGGAGCTTGATCTGTAGACCAGGCTGGCCTCAAACTCAGAAATCTACCTGCCGCTGCCTCCCAAGTGATGGGATTAAAGGCGTATGCCACTACTGCCCAGCTTATCTGGGGTTTTTAAAAACTCCAGATCTTAAATTTATCAAATTGCTTAAAGAGTGATATCCTTTTTATTTCAGGTCTGTTTTAGAAAATGTTTTAAAGATAGGCTGTGCTCCTAATGATAGACAAGACATGATAGACAGAAAAAGGTCATTTACTGAAATGTCATGACCAAAACCCACAGATAGAACAGTGTACTAATAGGAGGCGTGAGATTTTAGGGTCTCTCCGGTGTCATCACTGAATGAAAAGGGATGGAGTGCAAGATCATGAAACGCAACTATTAACTGTGAAATTTAGAAATGATTAGGCACTAATGTATTTCTGGAAAAAGAAGCCAGATATAGACTAACAGTCACCATCTCTTCCATATTCACTTGGTCTCTTGGCTGAAAGATTATATATTCCCTTTCAGTCAGTCTGTTTCTTCCTACATATTTTGCTTCTTTCATGACCAACAACTACTTTACCATCAAGAATTGATACTAATTCTCTCAACAGTCAAACACAGCCTGGGGATATGGCTCCGTTGGCAAAGTGCTTGCTACTCAAGCATGAAGACCTATGTTCAATCCCTTAGGACAACATAAAAAAGCTAGGAAAAGTTGTGTGCAACTTTAATCTGAGCTTTGAAGGGGCAGGATGAGTGGATACTTTCACCTTGCTGAGCAGCCAGTCTTTCAAATCAAAGAGCTCTAGTCACAGAGAGAGACTCTGCTTTAAAAAAAATAAAATGAAGAGAAATTCAGAAAAACACCCACCTTTGGCAACACCACAAGAAGAACAACAATATCAACCAACCAGCCCCTCCAAATCTCCCAGGGACTAAACCACCAACCAAAGAGTACACAGGAGGAGACCCATGGTTCCTGCTGCATATGTAGCAGAGGATGGCCTTATCTGGTATCACTGGGAGGGGAGCCCCTTGGTCCTGTGGAGGCTTGATGCCCCAGGATAAGATAACACTAGGGCACTGAGACAGGAGTGGGTAGGCTGGTGGGGGAGCACCCTCATAGCAGCAGGGGGAGGAAGGGGGATACAGGAGGAATGTGGAGGGGAAGCTGAGAAGGGAGATAACATTTGAAATGTAAATAAATAAAATAACCAATAAAAAAAATGGAAAAACTCCACCCATTGCTGACCTCTTGTCTTCAAAATACAGTATATACTTTGTTGTGCATGTGAACACACTGAACACACACACAAACACATGCACACACATGTATACACACACACACACACTCCCACACACGCTAAAGACAGAAAGAATGAAAAGTAGAAAATATTGTACTGACTTTAAGAGAAATGTGTATGTAGTCAGTCACATAGCCAGTGTTCAGTGAATGAGCAAATTGTCTAATTGAAGAAAACAATTTGTTACTGTAGAGGAGATAATCAGATCTATTACATGGCTCATCATGATCCTCTTTTCTACTTCAAATCAGTTTTCAAAGGAATTATTATAGGAGTCTGTAATGCCACACAAAGTGAACATGGCTTGTAGGTGTCCCCTTCCTCAGATACCATTGCCCAGCAGCCTATGAGATTTGGACAACCATGAGTGTGACAGAATCACTTCAGCAATCAGCTTCAGTGAAGCAGCTCAACTTTATTTGGGGTAAACAGGGCTATCTAGGTCTTGGGGAGTGAGCTGGGATTTCCAGAGTGGGTGCACATTATTGGCTAGGGCAGAGGTGCTGGAAATGCTTAAATTTACATGAAGAGCAATTTCTGGTATTTGCAGGGCAGGTTCTTATCAGGTGAAAGGAAGTTGAATTGATAATCTGGTCATAGGCGACTTCTCAGGTTTTCTGGGGCTATGGGCAGGAAGAACAGATTGGTCATAACACAGTATCTAATTATCATACAGCAGAAATGTCTGAGCAGGACTTATGTGCTGTATCATACAGCTCCTGCAGGAAGTTTCGTGTAGGGTCATCCTCTGTACAAGGTCAGACTTTGAGATACTTTCCAGATGAGATCAGGCAAAGAAAATGGAGCTCAGCTGATAAAAGGAGTCTTCTGTTTTGTGACTAGCTCAGAGAACTATCAGTACACAGTAGACTGCAAACTTAAAGTAATAAATTTGTGTTTGAAGCTCAAGACAGAATTTCCTACTAACATTCCAGCAAACTCTTTGATATCTACTACTTTATTTAGTATTGACGACTTCTTTCAAACTAAATTTCATCCCATTTACTTCCTTCAAATTTCCCCAAACTAAATAATGATTACACAGAAAACTCCTTTCGACAGTCACATACTATTTTATCTATCTTTTTTATTCATCATTAATATATTATTTGTTGATATTTAACTAGTAAACCAAAATAATATCAAGAGGCAAAAATAATATCAAGGTGAGGAAATGTTTGAGAGACAGGAGAAGAAAGATATTGCCTTAAACATAAATTGTTTTCCACATAAAATTTTATATTGGTCGTGGTAAATTACATACTATCTACATAATGACCAAAATGACTACATAATGACTTTATATACCTATACAGTCTATGAAACATATATAAATAAAATCATATACATACTACTCAAATACGTGAAATCTCATTATCACACAATGTAAACCTATAAGAATGACTATAACTAATAAGGTATATACTAATAATGTTCATATCTGTAACACACAAACTGTGCTTCGATGAGAAATCAGGAAGTCAAGCTTATCAGTAAAGTTATCTTGGATGGGATAGAATTTGAACGACTTTTTTTTTTTTTTTTTTTTAGAAATTGTCACAAGATTGACTAGGATGGGCAAGAGCTTCCAGCTGAAGAGACAGCATGTGAAAAGAAGTCACTATCACAGAAGTTTAGAGGATGAAGCAGATTGATCTAGCCTTGCTCCAGGTCCATTGAATATTTCTGAATAAGATTTTTCAGTATGCTAAATGCAACCAGATTGAATATTTTGAGTCCCATCCCATTGAATAACTTTGAAATAAGAATTTGCTTTTTTAATGAGGCATTTGCATTTAATCTCAAATTTGGAATGCAACATCTTCCACTTGGTTATTTTCATTGGAATAAGTGTTTTCAGGGCATCATGCTTATCCTGTAGTAAAGACATGGGTTCCTCAAAAATATATTTCAAGTGTAAAAGATGAGTGAATTATTTATTTATAGAGAAACCTGGAAAATACAGTACCAACAATAGCAAAACTAAGGGTTGTATAATAAGATGTTCAGAAATGCTATCACTGAGCCACTTAACGGCAGTTCAAGTGGGCTATTTTTAAAAGAAAAGACAGAAACTAAAATTTAAGAAAAGTGATTCATAAGACTGAAGCTATTGATAGAAGAAAGCTGAAGTCCTGAGGAACAGATGAGTCACAGGAAAATTTAGGAGGAGCACGTCAAAGAATGTTTTAAAAATTCATCATTTGGTGAATTGTAATCCATTCCAGCTAGAACAAGCAAAGCGAATAGAAGGAGGAAGATATTTGCATAAAATTAAACTTAAGCTAACAAGAATCCTCAGTAAATTTAAGAAAACTGCAGACCTTTTCTCCTTTAAATAAAAGCATTTCTTGAGATAAAATTTACATATAAGGGAACTTGACTTCTTAAATTACTTAATTCAGTGTTTTTCACATATTCATGGAATTACACAACCATGCCTTCTACCTAATTTTACTGTATTTTATCATCCCCAAAAGGGAGGCTATGTCCATTAACAGTCACTCCCAATTTTCTATCAATTTCCAATATCCCAGGCATGTCAGGCTTTGTAGAATTTCAGAAAGCATATCTTTGCAAATAGCTTAAGTTTTGCTTAACATGTCTTCATGATTAATCCATGTGGCAGCTTGTGTTAGGACTAATTCCTTGTTTTTTAATCCACATAACATCCCATTGACTAACTACACATATTTTGTATACCTACTCATTAGATAATACTTATGTGAGTACCTCTGGCCCTTTGACTGCTCGAAGGATATTGTTAACACTTATATATTTGACTTTGTCTGGAAATTTTCCCATTTCTTTTGGGTATGAATTTTAGTGTGGAATTACTCTGCCTCTTCTGATAAGAAAATAATCCACTACCATGCTCATGTATTTTAAATAAGACTAAAACTGAAATGAAAAACAAGGCCAGACAGTCTGTGAAAGGTACTCTCAGTCTTCTGCCTCTATAATTCTGTTCAACTAAAACTGATGTTTTTAGTTGCAGTGTTCAGGTATTGTATGAACTTAAAATTGTCAGAAAGATATTGGATTATTTTTTATCACAATATACTTACTAAAGCAGAAAATTAACAACATTTTTAAAAAAGTTTTCATCAACATAGTTCAACGCAAAAACTAACTTAAATAGATCCAATTAAATATATACGCCATGAGTTTGAGGTCCATCTGAATTAAAAAGGGACACTCTGTTTCAAAATCAGCCACAGCAAAGTACAAATACATGGATATTAGGCAGAAACAGAATATACATGTAATCTGAGCTTAGTATACATTTTTAAAAAATGGTGAACAAACTGATGATGTTTTAATGGAAAATAAATTATTGAATGTTGAAATTATTTGACTGACATCTACAGACATTAGTTTTGATGTAACTGTCTTATGCTATGACCTAAACTATTGTCTGTCTGTTTGCATCAATACCTTACTCTGAGTAGATACAATTCAGCTAAGCAAAAAAAAAAAAAAAAAAAAATGTATGAGGAAAAATGTATTTCACATCGTTCTGGACACATTTTGTCAAAATATAGCATTTCTAGTGATTTACTGTGTCAAAAGTGTAACAACTGCCTATTTAGTTTGTGTGCTCCCTAAATAAGAATGGAATGCTCAGAGCTGTTCAGCAGGTCTGGACTATAGTGTTGGAATGCCTCACTGATGAAAACTGTAAATTACTCTGGATCACTTTTAGGAAGGATTGTATATTTAATTTCTCAACTATTTGCTTCTTCTTTTTTTATTTCATCTCTTTTTTAAAATTTTTTATTGGATGTTTTATTTACATTTCATAAGTTGTCCGCTTACCCCATCCCCCACCCACCCAGGAACCCCCTATCCCCTTACCCCTCCTCCTTCTTCTCTGTGGATGTAACCCCTACCTACCCGCCCACTTCCACTTCCCCACCCTCAAAATTCCCACCCCCTGGGGCGTCCAGGCTTCATAAGGTCAAGGATCTCATCTTCCACCTATGCCCAGCAGGGCCCTCCACTCTTACATATTCAGCTGAAGCCCTGGATACCTCCCTAAGTGCTCCCAGGCTGGTGGTTTAGACCCTGGGAGCTGTGGTTGGTTGGTATTGTTGCTCTCCTCATGGTGCCACAAACCCTTTCAGCTCCTTCAGTCTTCACTCTAACTCCTCCATGGAGAGCCCCACTATCAGTTCAATGGCTAGTTGTGAGGACATATGCTCAACTATGTTCATAGCAGCCTTATTTATAATAGCCAGGAGCTGGAAAGAACCCAGATGTCCTTCAACTGAGGAATGGATTCAAAAATGTGGTATATTTACACAATGGAGTATTACTCAGCTATTAAAAACAATGAATTCGAGAGGTTCCTAGGTAAATGGATGGAACTAGAAATTATCATCCTGAGTGAGGTAAGCCAATCACAAAAGAACACACATGGTATTCACTCACTGATTATTGGATATTAGCCCAGAACCTTGAAATGCCCAAGATGCAACTCACAGGCCACAGGAAGCTCACATAGAAGGAAGACCAAGTGGGGGTGCTTCGGTCCTTCTTAGAAGGAGCAACAAAATACTCAAGGGAGAAAATATGGAGACAAAGTGAGGGACAGAAACTGAAGGAGGGGCCATCTGAAGACCTTTCCACCTGAGTATCCATCCCATGTGCAGTCACCAAAGGTAGATGCTGATGTGGAAGTCAGGAAGTGCATGCTGATAAGAGCCTGATAAGGATGTCTCCTCAGAGGCCTCCAAGAGTCTGACATATTTGCTTCTTCTTCCTCTGTTTTATTATCCTGAATTTTTGCACACTTCCTGGTGGGACTCCTATTGTAGAAATGAGAGGAGAGTGAAGACTGCAAAGGTTATCACAAGAGCCTCAAATATGTGAGCCAGAACTTCCACAATGACTATTAGATTACAAAGTTAATGGTGTCTCGCGTGTATACACTTACTTGGACCTGTTGTGTACTTTTCACTGGTGGTTCTCAACTTTGTTTTTCTGTTAAAATAATAAAAATATCTAGAAACACGAGAAACTTGGGGACTGTCTGGAAGATTCTGATTTCCCTTATGTGAAGTGTGATCTAGGCATCAAGATACTCAAAAGCATCTGCATGACACTAATCACCATATGGCAGAAAACTGAATTTGACAAGAACCAGTGATACTGTCAGTCCATGCTACTGTAATTTTCTATTGACTCGCTCATTTTCGTTCATGGCACTTGCTAACACATTGCCATCTAATTCTAATACCCAAATTCAGGACATGGCAGTCCAGGAAAAAGGAATAAAAGGAAAAAAATCAGAAATTTTGCCTTCTAGCTAGCAAGCAAGAATTTCCACAGTACCTACATCTACCACCTGCTTTTCTGCCTTCAGAAAGTAATTGAAAAGTGTTCCTTCTTCTACATAAAGGCCATCCTTGTTGCACTTTCACTGCCTCTGCACATGCCTATCTGTCCCTCCCACTGATCAGCTGTGGCACCTTCTCTTAGAGTCTAGGAAATTTGAACACTCAAGATTATAACCTTGGTGTGTTGAACCACTGCTTGTCAAATGCATCTCTTCAGCATGGTGATTGACTTGTGTATGCTTACTGTATATGAGTAAGGAGACCCACAGAAGTCAGAAACTGACTTGGGATGTGTTCCACAACCACTTCCTCACTTTACTTCATGAGATGGGGTCTGCCATTGAACATGGAGCTTTCAGGACAGCAAGCCGCTAAGATCTACCCTAGGGAGATGTTCCCATGCCTGAACAATGAACACTTCACCCACCAAGCCATCTCTCTAACCCCATTGCCAACATTCTAACACATCTCTTCAACTCATTTTTTCCCCTAGAAATTCCATGTGACTCCCGTCCTCCTCTTATTTAACTGAACAGACTTTTAAAATCATATGAGTTAGTCTCTGTCCAGTAACAAATGCATTCTTTCCAAGTCTTTTGGGCATTGAACTCAGGACCTGTGGAAGAGCAGTCAGTATTTTTAACTACTGAGCCATCTCTCTAGCCCTCCCACCAGTCTTTTGAAACAATAACCTCCTGTCTTATGTTCTATCTTTCTGTTCTTTCTCTATTTTTATCCAAGCTCATACTCCTCCATCAAACCTTGGTTGATTGATTGATTGATTGATTGATTGATTGATTGATTGATTGAAGGTGTTTGAAGTCCCAATATAAGCAGAGCACCCTAACTTTACTCCCTTCTTAGGCCCTCACACTACGCTGACAATATCAATTCCCACATATACAGATGATTCCAAAACTTATACAGCTATACATGGCTTTTTCAGTCCTGTTTTTATTTTCCTCTTTAACTCTCTAAGGTTTCGAGATCAGAAAAGATATAGATCTTGCTCCCTTTGCAAACTAATACAGTTCTACCATTTCAGAATGGTAAGTTCCAGAGTGGATTCATGATTTCATGTCAGGAATGGAGGTCACCAGGATATTTCTTCTTCCTCTTTCTCCATCATTCTCCCTTCTCCCTCCTCCTCCCTTTCCCCCTTCCCCTCCTCCTCCTCCTCTCTCCCTCCCTCCCTCCCTCTCTCCCTCCCT
>NW_021620995.1:2609878-2656367 GCF_004785775.1 Grammomys surdaster
CTCTCCTCTCCTCTCCTCTCCTCTCCTCTCCTCTCCTCTCCTCTCCTTTCTTCCTCTCCCCTCCCCTTTCTCTATCCCCCTCCATCCCCCACCATTCCTCTCTTGATTCTTTTCTTTCCAAGTTCTGTCATAGCACAAGTGGCCTCACCATATGTTAGCATTTTGGACAGTCCAGTTTCCGGATCTTTTTCAAAAAAAAAAAATCCTTATAAATTTCCCAGACTCTGGTATTCTGCTGTCACAGCAGAAAACTGGGTAGCAGAAAAATGCTTGCTGAAGATATGGGGTTTCTATTTCAGAAAAGGGATTACTGACAGAAAGTCCAGCCAGATGGCCAGAACTCTTGAGCCAGTTGCTCAGCTTCAAGTGTAACAAGAAGGACTTGATGATAGCTATATGGATGGGTTACAAATAAAAGTAAAAATCAAGAAATTTGTAGTTTGGTGTCAAAGAGCAACTAAAATTAGATCTCAGGGGTTAAGTTATTAGGTAATAGTACTCAAATCATGTAGTCTTATGTACTTACATATGTGACAAGCAAAATTCCCTTTTACAGTACGTGCAATCAACAGGAACGGGCAGAAATTCTTGAGGATCCATGACAGATAATTTCTTCCACAGAAAAATAAATAAATTTTCTCTATCCCCAGCATATTGGACATTATGTCCATATGCCTTGTTCAATCTCATGTTGTCAGGACTTTCAGAGCTACATTTTTTTTCTATATCAGGAATATAGCATTCACCATAGTAGAGCGAATTCCAAAGATATTCCGAACTGTCTGGAGTGGGAGAAACTTGAAACTTTGTCAGCTGAGGACAAGTCCCTAGGAGGTTATGGTAAGTGAAGGCAGGTCGTACAGACAGTTGCTCTAATCTGCATCATCCGTGTTCCTGCTGGGTGCCTCTGTGTTAAGGAAATGACCCAGAAGTTGATCAGAGTTCCCCTGCCATTTTTTTTACTTACTTTTTGCATTATTTATGCAAGGCTTTCGTGTCATTTGTGAATGCACTTTTAAGAAATACCCCTAAACAAATCAGCACCCTGCCTTTTTTTTTGATTTCTGAAGAAAATTAACCTGATTTGCATTTCCTCTGCATATCTCAAAGGTAAGTTGTGATTCAACACATGTGAAACTGTGGAAATGGATCATGAGGGTTTCCAACCTACTGTGTGTCTTTTACCACCTGCTCAGGTATAGACCCCTGAATGGTACTGTAAGGCTTAGAATAAATGCTAATAGATCCTGAAAACTGCCTGTCCTTGCAACCTCTAGGAAATCTCCCTAATTATTCTTTTGAAACTGTCCAAAGAGAATCAACAACTCCCATTTGTATACAAGGATCATTGTCTTACCAGACACAACATCCTATCCATTTGCTAGTCTTCTTGGAAGTTTATACTAATAATATGGCTGCTTTTATTTTCATTTACAGACTTGTGATTTTTTTTTCATTGTGATCTAAAGTTTTAACAGATGATGTATTTTTGACACAAAGATATCCCCTTAATTTAGTATTTGCTGCCATTTGTATCTTTAAAAATAGAACTCCCACTTTCATATTTATACCTCAACTCCTTCTACTAGTGATAGATTTTTTTCCCTTTCTTCAACAATAAAATTGATATTGCTTACAGCACATCTGAGCATAACATGTCTTTACTGGTATTAAGACATAATTAAGAGACCCAATTCAGTGTTTCAAGGCTTCCTAATATTGCCTGTTTAAAAATAAATTTAGTTATGAAGCTCTGCCCCTGAGGGGAAATACCAGTGACAACCAAATCAATTTTTGGCAGTTAAGTTTCAAGTAACAGTGGGGCTTCTGTTTGGTTCTGGGCAAATTCTTACCTGCCACTCAAGAGTCTTTCCTCCGATGCACCTTTTGTCAAACTTATCTCAAGGTAGACTGTTGATTGACAATATCAAATGTGAGTCATTGATATAATGCCAGATACATGTATAAACAGCAAGAAGTTTGATTAGCAACTTCATAATAAAGTTCTAATATTGGAATATTTTAACATACACTTAACTAGAATTATATACGCACTCCTCTTACTTGATGGCAAACTTATCTTGGCATTTAAAAAAGTATGTATTAATGATGGGGACCCAAGCTTTAGGGAAAAGGTTAATAAAGATAAAAGTGTGACTTGAATTTATTAAAGGAATATTCAGTAATTAAAGATTCCACAGCTGTTAAAGATGATATAGTAATGAGACTTTGTAATTAAAAGGTCCTGATAACTCTACTCAAAAAGATCATGTTCAATAATAGAACTCGGTGCTTTCCGAATGAAGAGGTGAAGAAAAGAGTTTGTGGTGCAAAGCCTCCTTTACAATGAAAATGTCCTCCTTACTCAGGGAAACAGAATGATCCAGAGCAGAGAGTTTACATGTTTACTTGAGTGTGTGTTTGTGAACATGGCACATATCATTAACCCATGTCAGAATTACTTAATGCACTATATATAATATTTTATTGAATAGGAAATGTCGTAAATCTTTCCTTTTTCTTCTCATATAACCCATGAGAGAAACATCCTTGATCTGTGCCTATAAAGAAGCTTGAGCCCATCTCCATGCTCTTCACACACAAGCCAGTTGAAATGTACATACTTCTTCTGAACTCCAAGAAAATACACAAATGACCTTACTCAAAATAGATATAGCACTATATAAAATTTAATTTGTGCTAGAAAGGACCTTACATGATATTTTAATTTAACATTATTCAAATTTGGTTTCCAATACTGTAAGAGACATTTCTTCCTTTACCATTTAAAAATATTTTTAAACCATAGATATTAAAATGTTGAAAAAAAGACCTTTATGCAAGCCTTGCAAAATATTTAAAATATAAATTATATAGAGACTGTATTACAGTTTTGAAAATAACCAAAAGCCTTATTCTTATTGAAATAAATTAACAATGGAGTGTATTTATTATGATCCAATATCTGCCATGAAGTAGTGTCAGGCTTAAAGGTGCCCACCTTTAATCCTAGCACTTAAAAAGCAGAAGCAGGAAAATTTCTTTAAGTTAAAGGCCAACCTGGTCTACAAAGTGAGTTCACGGACAGTCAAGGATATGCACAGAGATCCTATTTCAGAAAAGAAACAATCAAAACAAAATAAAAAGCAAAAAGTAAGAAAAAAATTTATTTATTTACTATGTTGAAGAGGTTTAGCGGGCAGAATTACACATTCTGTGACGTGCACTCATCCTTAACAACAAACCAAGCAGTTTCTCTCTTTTGACTATGTGGGTTCCAGGGATTTAATTCAGTCTATCAGTCTTGCTAGGCTATATACTTAGCTATCTCACTAGCCTAGTTGCAATTATTTTAGTGACAATATTCTGTATCACATCATGTCATACTTTACACTACTGGCAGTATTTAAATGTTCTAGTCCTGAAGGATTGCATGGGTCTGAGTGAGACCAGTCCTTTGTTTTCTTTTTCATGTACTCTCCCAGGAATCTATAGATCTGGAACTAGGGAAAGAAATCAAAGCCAATGCCATTAAATTCATGGTCTCAGTCTGAATTTTTCAAGGCTTGAGTATCATGCCTGCTTTCCTTTCTACTTTGGTATATTTTCCCCAAGAACTTTCTAGAATATCTATTCCACCAATCCCAGTTCTACATCAAATAAGATTAATCTAAGTCTTACTGAGCCATGTTGAGATTTTTTTTCTTAAATTACTACATTTCATTTTCAAAAGAAAAAAATAGCACTACATAGCAGTAATTCCAGTGAATATATCAGATATGATATACACCGAACAGCACGATGTAACTTTTTTAACTGGTCCCTGAAGATTTAAGGAGAGTAAAAAAGATCACTTACAACACCTTTCAACTTGTAGACGTCTTTTCTTTGTGTTGTGTCTTAATATCCTCTAAATGAAACGGTTGCATCCTAAAAGGATGAAAGAGCATCATGTAACTCAAAAATTGAACGAAGCTTGGAGATGCAACTTCTTCAGGAAACTACAAGGCTCTTGAGGGTCTTCGTTCAAGTTAGAAGAGCAGGGTGCAGTTGCTGGGGGCATTATCCTTCAATGGCTCTGCATGCCTGCTAGTTCTGAGTTATCACGTAACGCTGTGCTGGGTTTTCTGATGAGAAGGCTGCCTGTGAGTCAGCCATGCTCCCATTAGCAGTCCATCACCTGCACTTCTTTAGGTAACCACAGTAAGCATATATGTTCACCAACCTAGAGCAGAGGTATCAGGGTAAACAGTAATTAATTTATGTCACCTCAGGGACAGTCGGCTGTGGTCAGTATATTCCTACACCACAAAATAATTTGAGTTTTTCCACACTGACCCTCATTGAGAATTTGGTCGCTGTGGTTTGTTAAGTATAAGCAATATTTCTTAACAGCCTCTCTGGAGTTAGGAAACTAACTGCGTACCCTACTTCAAAGAGCTGAGTAAAAAAAAAAAAATGCATTATCAAACAAAAATGTTTATCAGATGATCAACAGAACATAAAAGTAAGCCACACATCAAATATGTTTTCATTTGAGTAATAGGCTTATGTTTTGAACTATCAACAACCAAAACATCATGTCAAAACATCAGTAAATAACATCTCTTAGACACAGTTCAAGCTTAATTTGCATCGTTGTTATGTTGGGATGACATTCTAAATCCATTTTATGCATATTTCTTAACATTTCAAAGAAGGATGAAAGATTGTGATTGGCCTGGTAGGTTATAAATGATAGCTCAGCAATCCTGTTTCATGTGCCCTGTGTCTACACATTATGCTCACCAACAGCTTGCTTTCTGGAATTTTTGGCTAGGAATTATGCTACAGTTACGGAGTTGCTTCATCCAAAAATGTTCCTGTCTTTTCCTCTGTAGTCAAGTCTTTTCCTTTGGGGCTTTTTTTTTTAAGTGTGAGTTTTCTTTTACTGCACCTGTGGTTTTCTTTGCAATTATTTTGTATTTAATTTTTGGAATAATATGAAAATGAAGAATGTCATGAGATAACACTTATAACCTGAAGATACTAAACCATGTGCTCCAAGAAACTCCAAACTGTTGTAAGCATATCTTACAACTTTGTTTGGCAAAAGAGCAATAAGAGCAAAAAAATTAATTTTTGAAGGAAGAAAAGATTATTATACCATTTAAAGCTATATTATAAGCATGCGTGTGCACACACACACACACACACACACACAAAATTTTGCTGAATAAATATAAAATATTTAATTTGAAAATAGTGATTGGTATTTCAAATTACTTTTGCCAGGTGTTTTAAACATAGTATTTTTTTTATTTTTATTTTACGCCCATGAAAAACACAGAGCCAATAAACAAACATTGTTAGTGTTCTTAATGAAATTGCAACCAGGTAACAGGACATTCAGTTTCAAATAGTTAATATATAGAAGGGATTAAAAACTCATAGAACACTTAAAAAGCACAATAGGCAAGAACTGTGTCTGAGAACTGGGATGAAGAGATGCCTGCAGTATGATAGAGAGAGAGGAGTAGTGTGGAAAACTGCACTAGTTTCAGACTGCAGTACAGGACCTGATGACAATGTTGAAGGTGTTCCAGGTGTGTGAGCACCTGTCTGACAAGAGGTTAGAACGAATTTTCCAGGCTTTCAATTTTTCAAAAGGAAAAGCAAATTTTTTTTAAATGTTGTTTTCTTTTTTAAAGGTGACCCTGTAGGAGGACCAGCAGTCTCAATTAACCTGGACCCCCGAGATCTCTCAAACACTGGACCTCTAACCAGGCAGCATATACCAGCTAATATGAGGCCCCGCCACCACATATATAGCAGAGGACTGCCGGGGTCTGGGTTCAGTCAGAGAAGATACACTTAAACCTCAAGAGTCCTGGAGGCCCCAGGGAGTGGGGAGGTCTGGTAGGGTGGGAGGTGGGGACATCCTCCTAGAGACTGGGGCAGGGATAAGGGAGAAGAGGTATGCGATGTGGAACAGTCAGAGTGTAGACTGGGAGGGGAATAAAATCTGGAGTGTAAAAAAAAAAAAAAGAGTAAATAGAATTTAAAAAAAGTTTTCCCTGTAATTTCAACAATCCACAGAATTTATCAGATGTCTTCTTTAAAAAAAAAATAGCAAGTTGAAACAATTTCAAAAGTCATAGCCTTTGCTGTTAACATATAGCACCCAATCTCAAACTGAGTAAGCTTCCAACAACAGTGGGCAGTTTTCCTGGAAAGATCCTTGTGTAAGAAGAAGAAGAAATTTTTCTCAAAATGAGATCCAAGAACACCCACAACTGTAAGCTCACACTATGGATTACTGTTATCTCTAAGAATTTACATGTAAGAGAAAAGAAGTATGTGTGCACACTTATTCTCATGTATAAACTTAGAAAAGAGAAGTTATGAGTTCACGCCATAGGAGATCAGAACCCAAAAGTGTCCAAAGAGGGAAGAAAGCAAAACACTGAGGCAAGTCAGACATAGATAACTAGGAGTGTATTGTAGATTTCCAGATATATTGTAGACTTTTTTTTTATTGGATGTTTTATTTACATTTCCTATGTTGTCCCCTTACCCCATCCCCCACCCACCCAGGAACCCCCAATCCCCTCACCCCTCCTCCTTCTTCTCTGTGGATGTAACCTCTATCTACCCCCCCCCTCCCACCTCCCCACCCTCAAAATTCCCACCCCCTGGGGCGTCCAGCCTTCATGAGGTCAAGGTTCTCTTCTTCCACCTATGCCCAGCAGGGCCCTCCACTCTTACATATTCAACTGAAGCGCTGGATCCCTCCCTAAGTGCTCCCAGGCTAGTGGTTTAGACCCTGGGAGCTGTGGTTGGTTGGTATTGTTGCTCTCCTCATGTTGCTGCAAATCCTTTCAGCTCTCCTTCAGTCTTCACTCTTACTCCTCTATTGAGAACCCCATGATCAGTTCAATGGCTAGTTGTGAGCATCTGCCTCTGAGTATGTCAGACTCTTGAAGACCTCTGAGGAGGTATCCATATCAGGCTCTTATCAGCATGCACTTCCTGACTTCCACATCAGCCTCTACCTTTGGTGATTGCACATGGGATAGATACTCAGGTGGAGTGGTCTTGAAACGGCCCCTCCTTCAGTTTCTGTCCCTCACTTTGTCTCCATATTTGCTCCCTTGAGTAATTTGTTGCTCCTTCTAAGAAGCACCGAAGTACCCTCACTTGGTCTTCCTTCTTTATGGGCTTCATGTGGCCTGTGAGTTGCATCTTGGGCATTTCAAGGTTCTAGGCTAATATCCAATAATCAGTGAGTGAATACCATGTGTGTTCTTTTGTGATTGGCTTACCTCACTCAGGATGATAATTTCTAGTTCCATCCATTTACCTAGGAACCTCTTGAATTAATTGTTTTTAATAGCTGAGTAATACTCCATTGTGTAAATATACCACATTTTTTGAATCCATTCCTCAGTTGAAGGACATCTGGGTTCTTTCCAGCTCCTGGCTATTATAAACAAGGCTGCTATGAACATAGTTGAGCATATGTTCTTGTTATATGTTCGAGCATCTTCTGGGTATATGCCTAGGAGTGGTATAGCTGGATCCTCAGGTAATGCTATGTCCAATTTTCTGAGGAACCGCCAGACTGATTTTCAAAGTGGTTGCACCATCTTGCAGTCCCACCAACAATGGAGGAGTGTTCCTTTTTCTCCACACCCTCGTCAGCATCTACTATCACTTGAGTTTTTAATCTTAACCATTCTGACTGGTGTGAGATGGAATCTCAGGATTGTTTTGATTTGCATTTCCCTGACGACTAAGGATGCTGAACATTTCTTTAGGTGCTTCTTGGCCATTCGAGTTTCTTCCGTTGAAAATTCTTTGTTAAGCTCTATACCCCTTTTTTTAATAGGGTAATTTGGTTGTCTGGAGTCTAATTTCTTGAGTTCTTTGTATATATTGGATATTAGCCCTCTATCAGATGAAAGATTGGTAAAGATCTTTTCCCAATTTGTTGGTTGTCGTTTTGTCCTATTGACAGTGTCCTTTGCCTTACAGAAACTTTGCAATTTTATGAAGTTCCATTTGTCAATTCTTGATCTTAGAACATATGCCATTGGAGTTCTGTTCAGGAACTTTTCCCCTGTGCCCAAGTATTCTCTGTTCAGGAACTTTTCCCCTGTGCCCAAGTATTCGAGGCTCTTCCCCACCTTCTCTTCTATTAGTTTCAGTGTATCTGGTTTTATGTGGAGGTCCTTTATCCACTTAGACTAGATGCTGAGAAAGCATTTGACAAAATTCAACATCCCTTCATGATAAAAGTCTTGGAAAGATCAGGAATTCAAGGCCCATACCTAAACATAGTAAAAGCAATTTACAGCAAACCAGTAGCCAACATCAAGCTAAATGGAGAGAAACTTGAAGCAATCCCACTAAGATCAGGGACTAGACAAGGCTGCCCACTCTCCCCCTACCTATTCAATATAATACTGGAAGTCCTAGCCAGAGCAATTAGACAACAAAAAGAAGTCAAAGGGATACAAATAGGAAAGGAAGAAGTCAAAATATCGCTATTTGCAGATGATATGATAGTATACTTAAGTGACCCCCAAACTTCCACCAGAGAACTCCTAAACCTGATAAACAACTTCAGCAAAGTGGCTGGTTATAAAATCAACTCAAACAAATCAGTAGCCTTCCTCTACATGAAAGATAAACAGACTGAAAAAGAAATTAGGGAAATGACACCCTTCACAATAGTTGCAAATAATATAAAATACCTTGGTGTGAATCTAACCAAGCAAGTGAAAGACCTGTATGACAAGAACTTCAAGTCTCTGAAAAAAGAAATTGAAGAAGATCTCAGAAGATGGAAAGATCTCCCATGCTCATGGATTGGCAGGATTAATATAATAAAAATGGCCATCTTGCCAAAAGCAATCTACAGATTCAATGCAATCCCCATTAAAATCCCAACTCAATTCTTCACAGAGTTAGAAAAGGAAATTCTCAAATTCTTATGGAATAACAAAAAACCCAGGATAGCGAAAACTATTCTCAACAATAAAAGAACTTCAGGAGGAATCACCATCCCTGACCTCAAGCTGTACTACAGAGCAATAGTAATAAAAAGTACCTGGTATTGGTACAGAGACAGGCATGAAAATCAATGGAATAGAATTGAAGACCCAGAAATGAACCCACACTCCTATGGTCACTTGATCTTTGACAAAGAAGCTAAAACTGTCCAGTGGAAAAAGGACAGCATTTTCAACAAATGGTGCTGGTTCAACTGGAGGACAACATGTAGAAGAATGAAAATTGATATATTGTAGGCTTAAGAATTGACCAGCTTATCTTAAGTTGACAATATATCTCGGAGGAATCCATACCTGACTTGTCTCAATGGTTTGGTTTCTTCTCTTTCTGTGTACTTTTTGGTTCTGAGCTGAACTCCCAAAAAAGGAAGAAAGAAAGAAAGAAAGAAAGAAAGAAAGAAAGAAAGAAAGAAAGAAAGGAAGGAAGAAAGAAAAGAAAAGAAAAAAGAAAAGAAAAAGCAAAAAGAAAAAAGAAAAATTAAGAAGTGGATAGTCTTATTTGGCAGTGGCTCATTATTCTGCAAATTCTACAAAGGCCCTTCATGGGATAAATACACTCTTCTGAGAATCTGAATAAAATTTTACCAAATGGATTTGTAAGTGATAATGTTCAAATATTTTGAGCAGTTGAATAATCAATCATAATTGTGGCCAATGCTTTATTTAAAATAATACCAATGTTTTAATTTATAAGGAATGCATCTATGTGCCCAATGGTATCCATTGGTTTCTTACAGTAATCATTCTTGGGAGTTATGTCTAATCATTCTGGCAAAGCAAAAAGACTACTAACTTCCTGATAAGGCACTATTAACATGAAGATTGAGATTTTTTTAATTGGGTATTTTATTTATTCACAGTTCAGATGCTATCCCTTTTCCCCATTTCCCTTCCCTAGAAGCCCCCATCCCCCTCCTCCTTTTTGCTTTTATACCATTTTAATTACATTCAAGTATCAAGGTCAGTTCTAGGTTGAGAAACTAGCAATACAATAGATGCAAATAGTCAAGGAACAACAAAGAAAATAAACACAAATAGTCAAAGAACAATCAAGGCAATAAACATAATTCCATGAACACTCCCAAGATCACTGTTTCTAAGGGCTTATCAGGATGACCAAAATATCTGAGACAAATTCCCTGTCCTAGCCCAGAGTCATTTTCATGTCTGAAGCCTACTTCCTTGTTCTAGCCTAAAATTTAGATTCCTGACTGAAATTACTTCTTTGTTCTAGTCTAATATTTGGATTCTTGCCACAAATTATTTCTTTGTTCTAGCCTAAGACTTAGATTCCTTCCTCTCATTATAATTAGGGAAAAGTTTAAAGACATTTGCAGAATATTTGGGATAATTCTAACACCTCTTTGGTTGGTTTAACTTTGCATAATTAGCTTATGAATTTAAAGAATGCTGCTCTGCTGACCATTGATGTGGCAGATACTACTGATAAAATTACCCATGGCCTGTGGTCAATATTTCTATTTTGGTCAAGCTTCAAGAATGGCATATATAGCTTGATCATGCTAGCCCTATTTGTCCTGGGAATACTTTTATTCCTATTCATTGTGTTAAAGCTTGTCTTTAACAACATCAACATGTTGGCAGCCAATGTGCATGGCTTGAACCCCAAAATGGACCCCCATAGAAAGTTATTAGATTAACAGGCTGGCAAGCCAAGGATGAGTAAAATTCTGCACAGAGCCTTACCAACTTAAGACATAAGTGCATTGCTTTTGATGATGCATATTCCATGACAGGTAAGGAAGGCATTCTTGTCAGAATGACCTAAGATAGGCTCCGTCTTGTTTATGAAATAAAAAAGGGGAGAGGTGGAGAGCCTTTGTGGCTGCTTGGCAAGAATCTGACATGGGCCAATGACAAGGAAATGGGGTGCTTGGCAGGAACATGACATTCACAAGGACAAGGAAATGGGCTTCAGGCAGGAATCTGATATTAGGCAAGAAAGAGATGTCTTAAGTAGTTAAAACGGTACAGAGATTTGCAAATCTCCCATTAGCACTGGCTTTAGACTTGCCTCAGAGTTACTCGTCATGAATCCTGTGGTTTCTATTGTCATCAGGACTGTGTTATTTTTGTTGTTTGCAGAATAAACAAGCCCTCATCCACAAAAAGGCAGGAGGCAAGAGAAAGAGCAGGAATGGGTGATGGACTTGCCTCTTTTTTGTGAAGTTTGTTCTCATTTCTAGCACCCTTTTCATCTCATTCATTGAAATGACTCTATAGCTCAGTGAGGGGCAAACAAGAGGAATGAAAATTCATTTAAGCACTCTCTTTTATTTATGTTAACATTCCATCATACACTGTTTAACAATTTAGTAAATGTTTATTATGCACAGTGCTGCATTCTCAAGAGAATAAATAAGTCTCTGTCAGCACTTCTTTTATGAAATCCTATTTTAGTTTTTTTGAGTTTAAAAATTCATAATAAACACTTTCTTCAGGAAGATGCCAAGAAAGGAAATGCTTTGACATAGTTGATAAGTTAGCTTGTAAGTTTCAAAAAAAAGGAATACAAACATGTGCATATAAGGATGTACTGTGTGATCATGTGGAGAGGAGGGAGAAAGCAAAACAGAGTGGGACTGACACAGAAGTGGGAGAGGAGAAAGAATAATTAATTCTCATAATTCATGATATTTTAAGTGAAATAAGAGACATTTCTGATGGCTTCAACAGTAACATTCCCAGCTATGTCGCCAGTCATACTCATAAAATAAAAATGGAAAAGTACAAAGAATAGATTAGATAATGTCCAATATCCTCCCAGTTCCAAAGGTTTATTATTCTATTATATGAAGGAGGAAAGAATAGAAAATAAATGTCAAATAAATGTCAAAAATGAAGAATGGCAGTCTTTAGTACTCTAATGCTAATACATCCCACATCATTTGACTTCCATAAAAAATCATGCTCTCATGTGAAAACACACACACACAGAGAGAGAGAGAGAGAGAGAGAGAGAGAGAGAGAGACCACAGAACTACTCACATATTCCAAGTGCACGTGTATATTGGAAGATGGCAGAATTATCAGAAAACTAAGGCAGATCTCTGTCCTATCTTCTTTCAGTTCCGGAATTCTTCATAGAGGTAATGAGAAAACTAGTCAGTGGATCATAATTTGTAAAGCACTTTTAGAAGCATTGCCTCAGTGTATTTTATTTTTTTACAGCTTTACATGGATAATACAACATGACAATATTTCAGGTAAGACAATCAGAGAGCAAGTACTCTGTTAGATCCCTAAATCACAATACTCCAACCAAGTGGCTGAGTTTCCACCTTACCATCCTCATGGATTACAACATGAATTACTGACTAACCAAATACAGGTTTTACACTAGAAATAAGGAGATATTTCTTTTTATATAAAATAATATACATAGGAAATATAAATAAATAATATGAGTAGAAAATAGAGTTAAAATATCTGATATCAGCAAGATAGCTCAGAAAGTAAAAGCTCCTATCACCAAGCCTAATGACCCAAATTCAATCCCTGGAACAGTCAAGTGAAAGGAGAAAATCTATGCCCACATTTTGTTCTCTGACTTCCAAATGCTTGGGCATGGCATGCACTGGACCATGTCTACACTTACACACATACATGGGTGTGTACATTATAAAATAATTTGTGGAATTGGTAGGCAATAATTATGTTTTAAAATCCTTGACGTTAGATAGGTTAATTTCTTAAATATTCTTGTATGTTAGAGAAATATGTAACATATCAGTTCAGTATCATTTCCCAATATATTTAACCCTTCATTAAGTACATATGTTTGAATGGTTACAAGTGTGTCACAATGCATTTGATGGTTGCTCTTTTCAAAATAAGTAGGCATAGCTCTATTAGTCTTGCACAAAGGCCTCAGTGAACATTTTAAAATAATTAACAAATATGTTAGTTTTTTGTACCATATAATACATTGTCATAAACTTAGTGCCCAAAGTCTACATGCAATTTCCCAGATAGCATAATTAGGCAGTCTTATGAAATCTTGTGCTGTCATGAGGATAACACATATCATTTCTTATATATATTGTTGATTTGAGTAAGGGATATCAAGCTACACCACCAAACAAACACAGTTTTGACATAAAAACCAGAAAGCATTTTGGTGATACCTTATTGCCACAGATGAAGGATTTGATCTTACTGATCTCGTCACTGGGATTCCAGCAATACAGAATGTCTGTTTTCAGTAAATTCTAATATGTAGAAAGTCTCCCCAAAATGGCAATATAGCAATCCTCCATTTCTCCTATTTTCAGGAAATTTGAGAAATTTAGAGTAACATGTGATGAAGTTACAAGAAAATAGATGACTTAAGAGTTCAATAGTATTGCCTGAGACATTCTCACAGAAATATCATAACAATTCAGTCTCCTTGTTGGAGCACATGTATAATCAAAATCAAGTGAGCAGTGCAGAATGTAAGAAGGTCAGACCTGCTCTAAGAGAATTTTGTCCATTTTAACCTGTGCATTAATTTAGAAAGAAAAGTTATTTTTACATTATTCAGGCTTTGCATTCAAAAACATGGTATAGCTCTCCATTCATCTAAATATTTTATCACCCTCAGTAAAGTTTCATTAGATTCTCCCTATAGGTCTTAGTCATTTTCTTGTTAGGACAGTTTTTAAATAATATATGAAGTAGTTTGGTTGCCACTGAGCATAAACAATTTTTCTCTATCATGCATTTCACTGACTGCCAATCATTCTAAAATAAATTATTTGTTGCCATTTTATTAGCTTATAGTTGACCACTACTAATGTCGTAATGTTTCAGGCATCATGGAGATATATATGAGACCCAAACTGAATGTCAAAGTTCACCTTACTAATTTTTACTTCTAATATTACTACTTATCTCAGAAAATAGTTTTAATAACTACTAGGCTAATTTTAATTTTTAAAGCTTTAGTATTACATTTGACCTGTAAATAATATAAAGAGTTCACTTTTACTACTGAGGAGAGCACAGAAATTTCTGAGTCTATGATAAGAAGAAATTGTCAGAATATCTCATGAGACTTTGTGCGCCTTTCTTTTAATTCTCTCTATTGTATTTCAGTACATATTATTTTCAATTAATTTGAAGTTGCGAAGATATGGAAGTTTGAGAATTTAAGAATTGAATACCTTTACTTATATATTTTATTTCTATCATGGAAACTGAGATGACTCTTTCAAATCCACCTCCATATAGTTCCTACTGCCTTTTCCTGGAACCAGAAAAGACTGCTATGGTCAAGGAACAAAATATTTCTATAAAATAAGTACAAATATAATAATCTTTTAGATTTGAATGTCCAATTGTTAGCAACATATTACAATTCCTTTTATATTATACCATTTTCTCTTGAACTTTAAATTGTGCCCCTTCTTTTGAAATTCAAATGGCAACATACTGTATAGCTTTGCTCATCTTTACATAAGAAATAAGAGTAGAATATAAAATCACTTAGATACACTAAAAGAGCCAAATGTTGAATTGATAAAAATGCATATATATGTGAGCCCACATATAATATATACATTGTATTATATATTTACTTAAATAACTGGTAAGCTTAATGTCAAGAATAAATATCTAAGATGCAAAGTACCAATGAGAATGTTTCTTTTAAACACTGAATGTTGTATAAAAATCTACAAAGTTCAAGCAGTGTCTTTGTCCAAGACTTTTCTGAGGCACAAATGAAATACTGAAGTAACTTTAGTCTTCCCCTCTTGTTATTTTGAATAAAACACTTGTGGTTTTATCTACTAAATCTTTGCTTGGGATGATTAAGTTAACACAGTGTGTGTGTGTGTGTGTGTGTGTGTGTGTGTGTGTGTGTGTGTGTGGTGTGTGCCTAAATATCCTCAAAAATGTAAAGGCCATGTGAACTCTGAAGTCAAGTCAAGTAGAAGAAAAATCTCTCTCTCCATCCACTGGCCTGACCCACTGTACAAACATGCAATGTCTACTTTGACTCCTGTCTGACTTTGTTCTTTTGGTCTTTAGAATACAGTCCCACCACTGATTTAAGTCTGTCTAGAACTTGTCACCAGCAGACTCTTTCTATCTGTATATCTACTATCTCTCATTAATTGTACCCCATAAAAGGTCTTGAATATATGAGTCATACACATGCTGTCTGCTTGTATTTTAAGTCCTATAAAACCAAACTGGTGCATTTAGTTGAGAAGTAACTGCCTCAAACAATGTATTGTGTTGTTTCTTTCTTTCTACTTGTCAGCAATGAGGCAATCTAGGGACATATCTTTCTTTTTATCTCACTGCTTTGTCTATTATTTTATATTTTGGCAGCTATAGAAGATGGAACAGTCTTGAAAACACACTGAAATGATACTATGAGTCTCCATGCAATTTCTCCTATTGCTCAACAATAGTAGATTGAAAGGCTGAACTTCTATGGCAGGAATGATGCAAGATATACTTTTCTTGTTCTTCTATTTATCATCATTATCCTTGCTCCCACACACATTACTACCTGTAAATAGCCATTGTCAATTTTCTTGTGGGGCCAGCCCTCCTCTGTTGGAGATTTAACTGGAAGTTGAAATCAGGAACAGGAACCAGAATATAAAAGGCTTAAATGAAATGTAAGAATTATGGTGATATTGCCAGTGAAATATATTTCAAGGAGTGAAGAAAACTTTCACTGAAACTATCATGCTGAAAAATTGCTGTTCAGTATCAAGGAACAGGCTCTATAATTAAAAGCACCTGTTGTTACTCCACTGAACCAGAATTAGTTCCCAGCACTTACATAAGGTGTCTCTCAACTGCTTATAAGCACTAGGTTAATGTTTCTCAGTTTTCTTAATGCTATAACAATTTAACAGATCTTCATGTTGTGGTGACCTCTGACCCCAAAGTAGCATTGCTGTTGCTATTTGGTAACTGTAATTTTGATACTGTTGTGAGACATAACATAAATAGCTGATATGCAGATGGTATTAGATGATTCCTGTGAAAGGATCAATCAACCTTAAAAGGTAGTGTGATGACTTGAAGGTGCTTGGCCCAGAGAGTGGCACTATTTGGAGATGTGGCCTTGTTGGATTAGGTGTGGCTTTGTTGGAGAAAGTGTGTCATTTGGGGCATGGACTTTGAGACCTTCCTCCTAGCTGCCTGAAAGACAGTCTTTCTTGGTGGGCTTCAGATCAAGATACAGTATTCTCAGCTCCTTCTCCAGCACCCTGTCTACATGCATTCATGCTTCCTGCTATGATAATGGACGAAAACTCTGGAGGTGTAAGCCAGTCCCATTTAAAACTTTGCCTGTATAATAGTTGCCTTGGTCATAGTGTCTCTTCATAGCAATAAAATCCTAACTTAGTCAGAAGGCAGTACCAGGAGTTGAGTATTTCTGTGATAGGCCTGACAATTTTATTTTTGAAGGAATATGGAATTTGGGACTTTGAATTTGGAAAGCCATTGTATCATTTAAGTGGGGCCTTGATGGGCCATCCTAGTAAGAATATGGAAGACAGTGGTGCTGAAGGTGATTTGACCTCTGTAGATCATTCTTATGATGTTTTGGTTGATTCTTCCTGTTCTTTCCCCTTGTCTGAAGACTCTGCCTATAGCTAAGGTAAAGAGATTTATGCTAATTGCATTTACAAAGGGAGTCTCATAAAAGGCCAGGAAAGAAAAACTTTCTTCTCAGGTTTACTCTCATAAAGATCTCATGAAGATCATATTTTGATCAAGCCGACCAATTTTAGAAAGGAAATATACAAAATATTTGTTTCAAAGAGTAAAGGGGCACCAGGAAGTGGAATGTAGCTAAGTAATGTGTTCAAGAACATTAAATGAAATTAAGGGAGTGGGGACCTTGGAGCAAGTTCTTGTGCATATAAGCTCATTATTTATATTATTTATATAAGCTTATTATTTAATCTGGAATGAACCACAATCCAGAAATAGAGGACATACCTGTGATTCAGATCTTGAAGGTAGACGACACATACTTTTGATCTGGCTATTGTAGATAGTGGCCATAAAAATCTTAGGGCCAGGTAAAGTGATATATGCCTTTAATTTCAGGACACAGAGGCAAGCAAATCTCTGAACTTGAAGGCAATCAGAAGAGACTTCCAGGCTGCTAGAAGAATAGTCTCAAAGCCCTTTCCCACAATACCATATTTCCTCCAACAAGGCCACACCATCTAATAGTGTTACTCCCTGGGTTAAACATAAACCTAAGACTGATGGTAACTGACAAATTTAGAACCACTGCTTTAGAGGGTCAGATACCTTCCTTTGATCTTTGGAGGCACTGTTGTCCCATGTGCACATAATCTCTCTCTCTAATCTCTCTCTCTCTCTCTCTCTCTCTCTCTCTCTCTCTCTCTCTCTCTGACACACATATATTGTTAGTGAATCAATCTCTAAAAAGTTGTTGTTCACAGTAGAGGGTGGAGGTCGATGTTCCCAGAATTTGAGAAGCACAAGGTAGAAGATTTCGACAAGTTCCAGGCCAGTCTGTTCTTCATAATTCCAAAGGGACTCAGGCTACAGAGCAAGATCATGTCTCTAAAAAAACAGCAATAACGTTATCAACAATGACTCTATATGTGTACATATATCTTTATGTATATGTGTGTATGTGCTTGTGTATATGTATAGATGGATTGATGGAAGATAACTCCATTTTAGGGCTAGTGGGTTTTTTCCATGAGTAAAAGTTCTTTGTAGCTAAGTATGATCATCTGAGTTCAGTTTTAAGAATCTACATGGTATTTAGCAGTTTCTATTTCAGTAATTTTCTTAGTACTTTATGTTAAGTCATTTAAGCCCCATAAAAGACACATGAAATAAGTAACATTGTTTTACCATATAAGATACAAGATATCAAGTAACTTGCCTTGAATAATGCATCTAATTCATGGAAGAGAAAATACACAATTGTAAGTTTTCATTCCTAAACACACCTAAAATTATGAATTGCAATTGTGTTTTATAACACATTAAATTTCTGTCTATGTCAAATCACACTGTAAGTGAAAGCATAGAATTTACTATTCATTATTAATAATGATATTTAATTTTCTAAATGTGGACTATAATATAGAACCTAGAACTCCTAGCATTGAAGCAGGAAGGTGGGTGTAAATAAGAGTCAAGCCTGGGCTACATAGTAATATCTAGGCCAGCCAAGGCTACATAATGAGAGACATGAAGCAGGGTAGAAAGGAAGAAGAATTTTATGACTTTGAGAGAGCATGTTGTTTCATCTTTCACTTGAACTACATTTTGAGAGTGCCCTCTGGATATAGACATCTGAACATCAGCAATGAGGGCCAAACCAATGCTTATTTCTACTAAATAACAAATAACCTAGCAAGATAACTGTTAATTGCAATACCAGGTCAGTGCCAAAAATAGATGAGATCACATGGAAGCCATTAGTCTCAAGGTATAGGTGGCTGTCAGCCAAGAGAAGAGGAAGCACATGTTCAAGTTAGTCGGGGACAAATACAATTAGCACGTTTTTTTAATTTTTGCAGGAACCTTCTGAGGCTGGAAGAACCATTTCCCAGCATGTGCATGGTTTGATGATACCTAGAGCAGCCAGCTGAGCTAAGGGACCCTGAGATCACAGTCACCTAGCTGGAAACAGAGCCACACTGCTGGAGGGAGAAGAGTACACGACAATGTTCCCAGGAGAGCTCTGCTCCATTTTCCCAGGCCAGTCTCTGCAAGGTGCAACATAAACCCTTCCATGAAATGCATCCATTTCCTGTTATTTCTACCACGGCAAAGAACACTTCAGTGACCTTATTTCAAGCTGCATCAAATTTGAAATCATCACACAGTAGCATATTAACTAGAGGCATTTTACTCTAGAACCTGGGGACTTAGATGACTGAAATAAGAATCGGGAATATTCCCTTATATCGCATTCTCTCTCTCTCTCTCTCTCTCTCTCTCTCTCTCTCTCTCTCTCTCTCTCTCTCTCGCGCTCGCCCTCCCTCCCTCCCTCTCTCTCTCTCTCTCTCTCTCTCTCTCTCTCTCTCTCTCTCTCTCTCATTTTAATTGAGGCTCAGTGTTCATGGGCATCATCCTGTGAAAATTAATATTAGAAAACTAACATGGTCTTCTTTTTTGAGGAGAAACATCCTTTTTATCACATTCTAGATAAAAATGACCTGAGTTGGCTATAATGTTTAGACTTAGCATTTTCATTTTAGTCACATGATTTAAAAGTTCTTACTTCCAGCTTCATTTTCTTCCATGTAAGTACTATTAAGAAACCAGGATATCAGAACAAAGGCACTAGAAACAAAATTGTGAAATGCAGTTTATGTATTCAAGACCTAGACTAAGTGCTTGACAAACATTAGCATGCTAGAAGGAAGCATCTCTCTAGCAAATGATTACCACAGCGTGCCCTCTAAACACTGAGTTTCCTTCACCTGGTATTTTCTTAACCTAAGCAATGTGCATGTATTGTCAAGCATTTTTATCTGATACCCTCTATGTAAAAGCTCATAAGAATGAAATAAAGCCATTCTTTTTCCTTCTCCTAAATAATTGACTTAGCAAGCATGATATAATCCTTCAAATCTTTAATATGACAAATAGCATTTTCTTATCTGTACATATTGGATGAATATCTTACAGTATACCAAAGTAATATAAACCAGAAGAGATGCAGATACAGGTGTCTGCAACAGTAACTTGGTGCTTTATTTTTTGAAACAGATTTTAGAGGTGAAAACCTTTTTCTCCTGGTTCATTGTTATGAGAAATTAGTGATGACCTGGCAATATTTGTTCATAGTAATACCTTCTGTAAACATATGATGAGCTTGGGTGTTTTTGATGATATAACTACTAAATCCTTATGAAGAAAACTGCTGCAACATAATCCCTTTGTATTCTGGATAAATTCTGTCAACATTGTTTTTCAGTGTGTGTCAATTATGGGTTTAAACAAAATAAGCTCTCCGAGAAAGTTTCAGCGATTAAAACATTAGCAATGCTACCTGAGTTTATTCTACTTTACCAATTGACTACAGTTTTATTTTTCCTTTAAAAAAAAGAAATATTGCTACAGGTCTCAAAAATATCAATGTTGTTTCTTTCCTCACCTACTGCCTGATCCTGCATGTCATGGCTGACATAGCTCATACTTAAGAGGGAAGGGTATTCTCTTTATCTTCAAGCTGTTTGGTTATTTACCAGGAGAATGCAAAAGACATTCTCTCTTTACTTAGTATCCCAGTGTTTGAACTTTCTCATAGTTTTAAAGTCCCATGAGCCTATGTGTCCCCTATAAAACATGCTCTACATTTCTATTTTTTGTAAAGGAAACACAACTTTTAACCTTATTGCTATTCAATTAATGCTACATATACAACAGTATACAAACAGATTATTCACACAGATTACAGTGAAGCTATTCATACTTAAAACCCATGGGAAATAAGGGGCTGAGGTCGTTTGAAGATGCTTGGCCCATGAGAAGTGGCACTATTAAGAGGTATGGCCATGTTAGAATAGGTGTAGCTTTGTTGGAGAAAGTGTGTCACTGTTTGGTTGGCCTTTTGGGTCTCCTAATGCTCAAGCTTCACCCAATGTGTAACAGAGCCAAATCCTGGCTTCCTGCAGAAGACAATCTCCTTCTGGATACCTTTGGATCAAGATGGAGAACTCTCAGATCCTTTTAGAGCACTATGTTTGCCTGCATGCTGCTATGCATCCTGCCATGATGATAATGGACTGAACCTCTGAAACTATAAGCCAGGCCCAATTAAAGGTTGCCTTGATCATAGTGTCTCTTCACAGAAATGAAACACCTAAGACAGAAACTATTATCAGCATCATAAGGAAGATGAGGAAAACATTGTCTGGAATTCAGAGGAAGAAAGGGACAGTGTTTTTCACAGTTAGCAATAACATTGTACCAAATGTCAGTGTGATACAGCATTGGGTTGCATAGATACAAAATGGTTTGTTTCTTATATTCATGAGGCCAGAGAAAAGAACAAGTGAAGATTTACATAGACCTGTGCCATTTCATTTAGGAAACTGAGAGGAAAATATTATAGATAGTGTGTGCTATCATCTTGGTGAATCTAATTTGACAATGACCTGGAAGACCAGATTCAAATTTACCATCTTCATGTTCTCAAAAATCTCTGCCCTGCTATGGCCTTTAGATCTGTGCCTTGCTTCTTTGAGCCACTTTCCACTCCTCATCATAACCTATGTGTCCTGCTGTTTATTGATGCAGATACTGTAGCATCTCTGAATTCTCTCAGTGAAAGTCAAGACTATAATTAAACAACCAGAGTACACATTAATAAATGACCTTAAAATCACTCCAAATATGAAAAAAATAATTGTTAAAGAAAAAGAAAAAGTAAACTTTTTGTAGAAGAAAGCATGCAGGTTTGATTGTGGAGAACTAAATTGCCAAACTTGACTAAAGCTTGAAATTGAGAAAAATATTAATGCTGCTCCCATAAAAATAAGCCGAGATCATAAAGTCAAGTGCTAGGAAGCTTGAACTTTATTTGGTAGGCAAAGAAGAAGGATTTGAAGGTTATTGAACAGAGGTGACATAATCAAAGCTGTACTTTAGGAAGATTAATTTGACAGCAGAATGCAGGATTAGATAAGAAACAAGGCTGGAGGCAGGAGGAAGAGTTATAACAGTAGTTTAGGAAAGCATTAATGAGACTGTTAACTAAGTCTTGGTAACAGACTAGAGGACAGGGAGGTGTGAGACAGCAGGGAAAGTGACAACCCCTGATGAATCACTGGTAAAGGAGGAAGAAGAGAAATAAATCAAGCAATACTGAGAGGTCTTGAGTTTCTGTGTCTAAAAATGAATATTGGAAAACAGAAGGAAGTTAGGAGAGAGCTACACAGTGGAGTAGAGTGAGTGGCAAATGTCTGTTTGCTCAGTACCATTTAGATACCACTAACAAGGTAAAACTACTTAGGACTAAACCATGGAAGTATGGGACAAGGAAGAACCACGAAGACAGTAAGTGAAGACACAGCACTCTTGTGTCTAATCTTGTTGTAAACTAGTTTTACAAGCCATTCATTACACAATCTCATGTACATAGGATATAAATGCTTTCTCCAGTTCTTTGGTTCACTCCTTGCCTGGGCAGGTGCCTAAAAATGTGTATGTGCTCTAAAAATAAAGTCATTTACAGATTGAAGCCAGTTAATTCATTTTGGCAAGATCTAGTTTACCAAGCATGCTGTGGTCTTTTTTGTTGGAATTTGATGATGGTAACAGTCCAGTTTTCTTCCTGGAATAAATCATTTTCCTGTAGTTCAATATTTAGTTTGTGGACTTTTGACTTTCTCCAGATGCAGACGTTTTTTGTTTGTTTTGTTTAACTTAAATGCTTTTGTGTGGGTGACAGATTCCTGAAATCTACTGTAAGTTGTGCAATATTCTTTCTGTTCTCAGATCACATAACTCTCTCTCCTGTTAGCTACAAGTCCTCCCTCCCTCTCTCCCTCCCTCCTTCTCCTCCTCCTCCTCCCTCTCTCTCTCTCTCTCTCTCTCTCTCTCTCTCTCTCTCTGTGCGTGTGTGTATCTCATTCACATAAACACACACAAATACACCCACACACCCACACATCTTTAAACGGAAGCAGCAACACATACAAATTCATTGAGTTAATGTTTTAAACTCCTCTGACCTTCTCTACAGTATATTCTAATAACTTTTCTTCGTGTGACCCTGCAAAATCCCAATGTTTTAATCTTAAAATCTTAGAATTCTTCCCATCAATGGGCCTGGGTAGGAGGCTGTATAGACAGAAAACATTGATAAACAGGAAAAACAGAAACAGAAATCATTAACCATCCTGGATGCCTTCATTTGGAACACAGAGGCTACACGAGACAAGTTTAAATTATTGTAGTCCAACAATTTTTCTTGCTTCTTGTTCAGGAAAACTATGAGCATGCAAGCCTTTAAAACTATCAGTGTCCTATATTTTCAGAGTTGATGGAAGAATCTGTATCTAAATTTCATCTTTAAAGTTGCTCTTCAACCCATATGAAAGGAATGTACAGTTATGAATGACAGTGTGCTTCTGAGAATTATAGAGTATTGATGAATTTTTCTGGGAAGATGCAAATATCTACTCACTCCCAGATAGGGCACCAAAGACAGATGAGAGAAATGACTCCATCTAAGGTCATCATTTTAAGTTCAGCAGTGAGTTTATCCCTGTTACTTACAGGCTAATGAATCGATTACTTAACAGTTGCCTGGATGACCTAAAGCCATGTGCATCACATAAAGCCCAATTAGCTTAATAGAAGCTCATGAGAACTAAATCTATGAAGTTCCTTGCATAACTTCTAAGCACTTCAGCCAATGAGATGTGTCTTCCCTCCAAAACTTTTGGGAGGGGCCTGTGAATCTTATAAGTTTCAGGAACTTTCTAAGATTATCGACTTGATTACTTTTCCAGTTTTGTGAGTTTTGTTCTCTTTCTGAATCTTACCTTTCTTCAGGATGAAATATTTGAACTTAAAAAAAAAATTGCATACCGCTTTTGTGGAAATGTACGAGCCTGAGTAGTCATAGACCTTGTAAATAGGTAGCCTGGGCAGACAATACCAACTTAGGTAAGGACAAGCGAGTCATAGGCAGAGTCATAGTGACTTGTCCCCTGAACCTTCACCCAGCCGATACCTGGTTCTGATGATACCTGTATTCCCCCTGATCACCCACACTCCAGTGTCATTCTCTTCCCCACATCCTGACTTTCTGTATTTATAACCCTTGTGGGAATGAATTACGATTTGAGAAAAAATAAATTATAAAAAAAAAGAAAAAGAAAAAGAGCAAACTCACAAAAAAATTGCATACCGCAAACTAAGACTAAATAATGACGTTACAAAGGAAAATATTAATTTAAAGTTAGAATGGTCTTTCAGATAACAAAATTGTGAAATCTCTGAAGGGAACAGTGTAGCGATAACAAGGGAAATTTTTTTCAATTTATGTATACTAAAGATGCATAATGTAAAAGTATAAATAATATCTGTCCCATGATTCTAATGACTTTTATGTTGCTTAAAACCTCCCAGAGCAAACAAAAGTCTGGAAAAGACATACCACATGCATGTGTCTGCTTGCTACTGAAAGCATCACTCTTCTCACAGGACAGTGGGCTCTCTGTGCTTACCTTAAGAATTCTGCCCTCAATCCTTTATCTCTTTAGCGAATTCTACCTTCACAATTTCCCTCACCTGGTGTCCTGGATGATTCTGTGTGTCAACTTGACACAAGCTGGAGTTATCACAGAAAGGAGCTTCCCTTGAAGAAATGCCCCCATGAGATCCAGCTATAAGGCATTTTCTTCATTAGTGATCAAAGGTGGGAGGGCCCATTGTGTGTGGTGCCATCTCTGGGCTGGTAGACTTGGGGTCTAAAAGAAAGCAAGCTGAGCAAGCCAGGGTAAGGAAGCCAGTAAGTAACAGCCCTCCATGGTCTCTGTATCAGCTTCTGCTTCCTGACATGCTTGAGTTCCAGTCCTGACTTCCTTTGATGATGAACAATAATGTGGAAGTGTTAGCTGAACAAACTCTTTCCTTCCTAATTTGCTTCATGGTCATGATGTTTTGTGCAGGAATAGATACCCTGACTGAGACACTTGGTCTTGATTTACTGATGTCATATCTCAGGATGCTCAGGATGTCCTTGTTTCTGTGTTTTATATAGAATTGCCACAACTCAACAGTGACTCTTTATAGTTAGATAATAATCAATGAAACAGACATGGGTGCTTCCAAGGATATGTAACTTCCATTGAAAAGTGAAAGGATTCTTAAAACTAAATCTTTAGAACGTAATAAAGAAAAAAATAGAGGATAGTATAGATACTGTCAGGATCTACTTCTCCTGAACTTAAATTATTGAATAAAATGATTTGTCTGGGTGTTCCCTGCTAGCTCAGTCAGTAGAACACAACTCTTAATTTCAGGGTTATTGGTTCAAGCCCCACACTGGGTGTATGCTTTGGGGCCTGGAGAGATGATTCTGTAGTTAAGAATACTTAGATCTGTCCCCAGCAACTTCGTGGTAGCTTACAACTACCTTAGTTTAAGGCCAGTTAGTCTACAAAGCGAGTTCCAGGATTGCACTACATAGTAGACTCAGTCTCAAAAAATAATAGTTCAGTAGCTTTATCACTATCTCCATACTTTATTACTATCTCAGTGATGCTGTGGAACACAATCTAGAAAGGATTTACAATAAACAGAGTTAAGTGCCAGTAACAACAACAACAGAAAAATTATTTGCCATTTGTGATCTCAGATGCCGATTGACAAAAGTGTTTTCAGAAACTGGTAATGCTATTGTTCAACATTTCTTGGCTCCACTTACTATATACTGGTTTTTTGAACTTTTTGTACCAAATTATATAGCACTATAAACTTTATTTCTTATACTGGACTAATTAAGAAGAAAATAAAAATTTTGAACCAGCAGGTACTGAATTGAAATTTGTGAGTTTCATTAGCTACACGCTTTTTGTAAAAATCTTATTAAGTTTACTAATAAAGCCACAAAATTTTAGTTCATGGATGTTCTCAAACTGAGAACTATTGCTTACATTATGAGACAGAGAGATGACTTAAAATGTTAAGCTGCCCCTAAGCCACTAAACATTATTTAAACCAGAAAATCCAGGATTTACATCTGGGATTGTTAAACATAAAATGGAATGTGAGCCCTGAGTTGGAGCTTGAAATAGGATGGGGAGAACAAGAAGAGGAGGAGGAGGAGGAGGAGGAGGAGGAGGAGGAGGAGGAGGAGGAGGGGGAGGAGGAGGAGGAGGAGGAGGAGGAGGGGGAGGAGGAGGAATTAATGAATGAAATAAGCCATGTTGATGATAGAAGCTAAAGTCAGAAAGGGTAGAACAAGCACATTAGTTCAGCTATTGAATGTCTTAAGCCAAAGGATGTTGAGGCAACACAGGCTAGTTAAGTGACCACATCAAGCAACGTTCCTACAGAAGAATGGATGGAAGAGATAGTACAAAAAAAAAATTAAAATGACACTGGACAGGGAGTGAGGCAAAGCAAACCCCTGTCACCCCAAAACTCTACCACTTGAAAGATAGGCTGTCGAGTTCTTCAGAAAATGATTCTTCAGGGAGATGCTCATAAAAAGCCTTAAAAACCATGCAAAGAGAATAATAAGCAGTAACATCCTCAAGCATTATAAATTAAAATTAAAAGAATCTCAGGTTTAGCACCACAGAACATAGAAATACAATAGGCCTCGGGCACAGCAGAGCCAGCCTTCCTATTAATTTAAATGGGTAGAAACGAGAAAGAAAATTCACATCAGAAGACTCATGAAATAAAAATGTCCGTTCTGAACAAAGTCAACACAAGTTTACAGTGGGGACTTAAAGCCTGCACCACCTCATGTCAGTGGGGCGCCACCTTAATGTTACCTGTTCAGCTTCCCATTGTGTTTGACTTTTGCAAGTTTGATCCTTAACTGAGAATTTTCTCCACCTGATTGCACAAAGGCAGAATGCAATGTCCGTTTGAAGTCACTGTTCCTGGGTGAATATTTTACAGCTAGCTCTCCGCTCTGCGGAATGTATAAGCCGGGCATTTGTACCAGATCCTGGGAAAGCTTTAGCAATCACATCACATCCATCCAAAGTACTATTAATGTCAATGGAACGGCAGCGAGCCTGATGATCCACAAGCATCTGCTAAAGCTGCTGGAGCAGAATAGACAATGGAATAGAAAAATGCAGGATGAAAAAGCAGCATGGGACCAGAAAGCCTGGAAAAAACATTAGAACACTTTGGTTTTGAACTTATGTGTCAGTGACCTAGAGATAAGATACATTAGCATTATCAAAACCACACTGTGAATACTGAAATTAGCATTTGAAGTAAATTTGCTTTGATTTTTTCACTTCAGTTTTATTTATATGTTTTTTGATTCTGATATACTGAAAGATGGAAATAAAATTATAATACTTATACACCATACATAAGCACAGGGATGGAATGAATTTTTTTTATCTAAGCTACTGTGATTAAAAACAACAGTTGCTCAGTTAAACAAATATTACAAATGCATAAAGCTAATGTCTTTATTCAGCTGGATTAAAGAGATAACATTGTTTTCAAGACAAAAATTGTACTAGGCAAATGACAAACATGCCTTCATGTATGTATCTGTACAATTCTCATCAGTGATAACAGTTCCTGCCATAAAAATGTTAAGCACAAATTTAAAAAATATTTGGAGATACATAATTTAAAAAATAAAAATAGTAAATTAATTAAAATCATATAATGATTCTTCAATATCTGTAGAAAATATTAGTATTCTCAATAGAAAAACATGTGTTGTAGTGTCATTCAAAATGAAAATGAAAAAAATATATTGAAAACTAATTTTTGAAAAGGAATATGTTAGTAACTAAAAGAGCATTTAATATATTCTTTAGTCTATTGAGTGAACTTTATATCTCTATTCTACTTCCCAAATTTGACACCTACCTCCTAACATTTTGGCATTTGAAGATGGAGAATTTGGGAAACAACTAGATTTAGTTGAGGCCATGTGGAGCCCTTATATTAGACAGCATCAGAAGACCCTGTGGAGCTTGCTTGCTTTTCTTCTCTCCACACACATGCACTAGACTCTCTGGCCATGTAATTTATGAGAGAAATATTTCATCATGCTATCCAGGTGGGAAGCCATGACCACACGTTTAGCTTGTCACAAACTGATCACATTGTTCCAACCAGGATAATAATAGCAAATCAAAAGTCTTTTTGATGTAAGAATGAAAATTTCAAATTAGGACAAGTTCTTTTGGGTGTTTTGTTTGGTTATTGGTTATTGGTTTTTGAGACAGGGTTTCTCTGTTTAAAAGTCCTGGCTATCCTGGAACTTGCTTTCAAAACCAGGCTGGCCAAGAACTCATAGAGATCTGCTTGCCTCTGCCTCCAGAGTGCTGAGATTAAAAGTGTGTGCAACCAAAACCAGTCCTATGACAAATTTCTTAACAAGTATACAAAACAAACAAAAACAAGAAAACAAATAACAAAAAGCTCTACTTTATCACAGTTGATAACAAAGAATGGCATGGCAAACTAATATTTGGAACAGCAAATGAGCAAATGGCCTTTTAAAAAACTTTTTTATTAATCATTTTATTCATTCACATTTCAAATGATACCCCCTTCCTGGTTACTCCTCCACAAACCCCCATCCCATCCCTCATCCCTTTGCCTCTATGAGGGTGCTCCTCCACCCACTCCCCTACTCCCACCTCACTGCTCTAGCATCCCCCTATGCTGAGGTATCAAGCCTCCACAGGACCAAGGGCCTTCCCTCCCATTGATGTCAGACAAGGCCATCCTCTGCTACATGTGCATCTGGAGGCATGGGTCCATCCATGTGTACTCTTTGGTTGGTGGTTTAGTCCCTGGGAGCTCAGGGTGCTCTAGTTAGTTGATATTGCTCTTCCTTTTTTATTACTGCATATTTTATTTATTTACATTTCAGATGTCATCCCCTTTCCCCATTCCCCCCCCCAGAAACCCCCTATCCCATCCCCCCTCCTTTTTGCTTTTATACCATTTAATTACATGCAAACATTAACATCAGTTCTAGGTTGATGAACTAGCAATACAATAGATACAAATTGCTCTTCCTATGGGAATGCAATCCCATTCAGCTCATTCAGTTCTTTCCCTAGCACTTCCATCAGGGTCTCAGGGCTCAGTACCATGGTTGGCTGTGAGTATCTGAATCTGTATTGGTCAGGTACTGGTAGAACCTCTCAGGGAACAATCATACCAGGATCCTGAAGGAAAGGCTATCAGAGATGACCCTACCTAGGGATCCATCCCATCTGCGGACACCAAACCCTCACACTATTGGTGATACCAGGAAGTGCTTGCTGTCAGGAGCTTGATGTGGCAAATGGCCTTTTAGATAGAACATAATAGAAAATGTAGAAGAGTTTAAAGAAGATACGTGATACAATAGAAATCAAACAAGTGTTGTGTGGCAACGATGAAAAAAAAGTTAGACATTAACAAATGGAAATGAAGCTCTCCGATGACATGAAACAGAAGAAACAGACAAGTTGGGATATCAGTGATCAGTAAACAGGGATATGGAAAAATAAAAGCTAACAAGAAGTAAAATGAGAAGGCTAAAGAGTAAAAAACAATCAAAATTTGTTTCCTGGTTTGGTTTGCTCCTGTTTTCTGAGACAGGGTCTCCTTATGTCGCCCTGGCTGACTTGGGACTCACTATGTAGACCAGGCGGGACTCCCAATCACTGGAGAGCCACATAAGGCTGCCTCTTCAGTGCGGATCGATTAAAGGAGTGTACCCCCACCACGCTTGGTCCTCAAAAAGTTTTAAATATTAAGATAGTTTTACAATAAATATTTTTAATTCTCAAAACTAAAAGATGGCTTGAACAAACTATTGAAATAACTTATTGTGTTTTAGAATAGCTAATCCAGATCTAATAACAGTATGCCAATGAACATCAGGATGAATAATGCATGTTACAGTTAGAGTTTTATTGTTGTGAACCATGAACGCGTCAGCTATTATAAAGGAAATATTTAATTGGGGATGGCTAACACCGGAGACTTGTTATTGTCAGGGTAGGAAGGTAAGATTGGTGGCACACAGGCCAACACGGTGCTGGAGAGGTAACTGAGAGTTCTACTTCTGGATGGTCAGGAAGCAGGAGAGAGAGCCTAATTTGGGTTTCTGAAAACCACAAAGGCCATCATCCCTCTTGAAACCTTCCTCAATCAAGGCGCCACCTACTTCAGCCCTAGTTCAACAAAGCCACACCTCCCAACAGTGCCATTCCCTATGGACTATGGGGACCATTTTCATTAAAACCACCACAATGACCATCATTAAAATTAACCTCCAGAAAAATAGTATCCTATATACTTTATTATAAACAGACAAGTAAGTAAAACATCTTTACTTTAAAAAGAAAACTTACTGACTTACAAATATCAGCTTACTCATATGTCTAATACATGCAGAATAGAAAAGTGCATATATAGATAAATCTATATCTATAGATATCTATAGCTATAGATATCGATATAGATAAAGACAGATATAAATATGAAATCATACCCACAAACACACATACACTTACACACATGCAAAAACACATGAAGCATACACACCATCATATACACAAGCAAAAAGCACCCTGTAAAATTATGATATTAAATTTAAGTCCAACACAATTTTCTTTAGGTTAAAAAAAAATCTAAGCTAAAACCAATATGTATAGGTTAATGTATAACAAAGAGAAACTTCAGTAGGCTGACTGTCTAAGCAGCAAACCTTAGTATTCTCCAACAAGTCCTAGTGTGCAGGGACTTATAGAACTTCTCTGTGTGTCTGAACTGCTACAGTTCCATTCCTGTGGGGAAGAGGAGTATACTTTTAAAAAGGAACAGATATTTATTAACTTCCTCATGATGTGCACATGTGTTTTATCTATTAAAATAGTTTCATTTCAATATCTAGATATCCTTTTACTTTAGAAATAATACATGTGGAGAAATATTAACATATTCTGCTTGGCAATAAAGGTGAACAGGAAATTTAAGCGGGTAATGCAGAGGACAGCCAGATAACCTTTTAAGGAGGTCTCGTTCAAGGCTGGAAGCTTATGATTTCAAACCCTGTGAACAAAGATGCAGATGTGGAATCAGAGTCGTCTGCTGGCATCTCACTACAGGTAGGAGCTGGATTTCAGGTGTATATTCCTCTTGACTCAAGTTGAAGAATGAGGGTTGTCCTGGGACTCTGTGTTTGAACACTTACCTGGAATGAGAATGTGTGTTTTGAATTTTAAATTTAACAAAACTCTAGTAAAAATAAATGGTTTAATTCTTTATAGATAACACAGAGATATTAAATGTTAAGTATTTTTTAAACATATAGCATTTTCATTGATGTCAAAGCTTTCCAGAAAAGCAACTCAGTCTTCTTCTCTACCTCTTTGTATTTTCTTGCTAGTATAGACTATGTTCAACTTTCTCAGCAAATAATCATTATTTGAAGCTCGAAACCTCCCATTGTCAGGCTTCTGACTTAAAAATAAAACAATGATACATTTAGCTTAATATCCATAGTTCCTTGTTTCATTTTTATAGCTTTAAATTTGAAAAAATTTAAAATTTATAAAAGTTGTATTTCTATAGAAATGTCACTACCAGCAGCATCTTATGATTTTAATTCTCTTTGTTTTATAATTCTTTCTAAGCAGAAACATACAGATGCACAGACTCAAGGCATGCACATACCTTTCCTTACAGTTTGAGAGTCATTGGGATAATCCTGCTCCTTTAGCTGTAAGTATTTCAGTTTATGTTTTCTATATACAAACATTCATGAGACAGCCACAGTATAATTTTTAAGATCAGAAAGAATCATTATTTGAACCAAAGTCTGAAATCGAAATTTTCAATGCACCAATAATGTCCTCTTTGATGTTTTTCTAGGTTTCCATTCAGGTCATTAATTTTAATTTATTATCATATTTCTTTAGGTTTTGGGGGGAATAGGCTGGAGAGTTGACTGCTATTAACTTCTGCTCTTACAGAAGATCTGAGTTTTCTTTCCCAGCACCTGTGTGAGGTGGCTCACATTACCTGCAAGTCTAGATTCAAGTGATCTGGTACCTCTATACAATATAGATCTATACACAGATATGGTAGAGTACACATAAAATACAGTTAAATTTTTAAAGCATATTAATAGGATAAATTTAGTATCCTTTCTTCAAGTATCTTCAAAGAACACAGACCAGCAATTTTATAAAATATCTTTTGGTGTCGAGATTCAAGACATGCACTCTAAACAGGTGTTAAAAAGTTATCTTTTCAAATACTGGTAATTCTAACTTTGTCTATCTGCTCAAGGTATTATCCAAGTTTTCTTTTGAAGTATCAAGTAATTTATGAATAGTATATACTTTGAGATAATTGGAAATGCTTTGCTTGTTTGTGAAGTTCTCCATACTAGCTGTACCATTCGTAGACTTCTTGGCTCCACCTTCATTGTGTAATTACTAGTTGGCTTCCTTTGGTGAGGAGTGGGCATCGCTTCACACTTTCTCTTCCACTGATTTTTGGATTTAGTTACCAGGCCAGCATACACTCTGAAACTGTTATGTTATTCACCATGTACGTTATTTATAGCATAGGTTTATTGTTTTAAAATGTGGTTCTTGAACTTATACTCATTATTGATGCTTCTAAGAATATCCCCTATTATGTATTCTGTGCTTTGGTTTGTCGGGATAATTTCTTGTGCACTGTGGAAACCTTATCTTTGTATTATTCAAATGATGATTTGAATTTCTGTACCAGCAGAGAATTGAGTACAGGGCTGGACTTCGGTATTGCTATTTTTAATGAAGCATCACCTATTTCAGTGTTTTGTAAATGTCTTCTTCATTACTTTCTGATTGGCTTAATAAAGAGCTGAGCAGCCTATATCAGGGCAGAACTACTGGACAGGGATAGATTTCTGGTAAAGAGTTAGAGACGCTGGAGATTTACCAGCCAGATAAGGAGGAAGAAACAGGTGCCAGGACTGAAGGGGAAGTGACTAAGGAGCTGTGTGGCAGAACTTAGATTAGAATAAATGGGTTAATTAGATTATATTAGCAAAGGAAATAGCCCTAGATAAGGCCTGAGCTACACAAATAAATATAAGTCTCTGTGTCATTATTCAGGACCTGGCAGGTCAGAGACAGTCCAGCCATAGTGGTTCACTAAATTCAATTTGAAATTCTAACACTAACATGATTGCCATTAAGGAGAGATTTTGTGGGTAATTAGTTGATGGAGGATTCTTAAAGAATGGTATTGGTGTCCTTATTTTTAGAAAATGACAGAGGAGTAATGGATTATGGTTTGCAACATGATAATATAACAAGGTGACTATTTGTAACCAGACAGCTGTGCTTGAGCTCAGATCTGTAAAAAAAAAAATACCACTGTTTAAAGTTCTCCTGTACACCTTTGCTGCCACACTCGAAAGCTCTGCCATCACTACTTTGGTTTATTTGTTTGATGCTGGTTTCTTGCAGTTAGTGAGAGCCTTTTAGCTGAGTACAGTACTTTTTCATATGGAACACTGCTTTCTTGTCCAAAGCAAAGCTACACAGTGAGTTTGAAGATTTGATTTTCCAAGCAAGAGTGAGTAATTTTGCCAGGGAGTCCCAATGCTTGGTTTTGGTGAGTACCATTTAAAAACCATGTATGTATGTATGTATGTATGTATGTATGTATGTACATATGTAGCAGAGGATTGCCTTATATGGCAACAATGGGAAGGGAGGCCCTTGGACTTGTGGATGCTTGTTGCCCCAGCATAGGGGGATTCTAGCGTGGTGAAGCTGGAATGGTTGGAAGGTTGGGGAACACCCTCTTAGAGGCAAATGAGAGGGAGATAGGTAATTAGTTGATCCATCAGAGGGGAGACCAGGAAGGGGGACAACATTCAAAATGTAAATAAATAAAATAACCAATTAATAAAAGAAGAAAGAACCTAGAACTTTCTTCCATGTGATCTCAGCAGAAAGTGATAAGATATGCTAATATATGTGGATTTGTATTTCTTTATTTACACATTCTAAATCTGAAAATATCTGTAAATCTACAGTTAATACTGTTTAATTGAATGACAATTCAATTTTGCATTCAAGAATCTACCTTTCTCTTCCAGGTTTACTTTTGTTGCCATGCTAAAGCACCATGACAAAAAGAAACTTAGGACATAATGCATTTATTTACCTTCAAATTACAGGTTAGAGTCCATCACGGAGAAGTCAAACATTATATCTATCTTGTCACATGATGTCGATAATAAAAATCAGAGAGACCTGAATTCATTTGTGCTTAGTCGCTTGCTCTACATATTATTTTTCTTTTTTATCCTATTCAGGAAGAACCTCTTGCAAAGGTAGTGCTGGCACCCACCAGGTGCTATATCTTCCAATATGAATTAACTGTCATGACAGTCCCCCACACATGTCCATAGGCCAATCTTTTCTACCTAATTCCTCATTACAATAATCTTCCTAGTTGATAGTTGGTTGTGCCAAATTGACAGTTAAATCAATACACATTTCCTAATAAGAGTAGAACAAACCAATTACACCAGAACATTCCTCATCATCCCGTTCAAACAATGTCCTCAACACAAATTCCTTCTACTGTCAAGACACATGTAAATGGAATCATGCATTATATTGTTCTTTGTGTATGAATTTTTGACCATCATAATATCAGTGAGAACCACATACGTTATTGGACTTATTCAGCACTTCAATAACATTTTACTCTGGGTATTATTTCATTTTATGAATATACCAACACTTATTTCTTTACTATTCAATTGATAAATATCAGGGGACTTTGACTACTATAAATTTCCATGAATATCACTTACAGTATTTTTGTGTTTATGTGTCATTTCTGTTAAAAGAACACATTCCTTCTATAATATGACATCTTATTAAATAAATATATATTTGCAAATTCACACATATATATGTATATATATGTTATAAATAGTGTTTTGAAAATTAGACAGTAAGAAAACACAGGATTTGTGGGAAAATTTTCACTAAGATCAAAACATTCAGGATATGTATCAGTGACATGAAAATAACATCTTCTGAAACAAATCTATACACATGGAAGTTTAAGGATACAACTTCTGTACATATCACATTTTATTCTACAAATAATGAAGCTGTCTTGACTTCAAATGATTGGAATAAAAAGAATTGGAACTTATGAATTATTTTAACAGACAGAATTCTATCCAAAAATCAGATGAAAAACTCTGTCCACATATGGATTATGTCCTGAAAAATATCCTAGTGGATCATGAAGTAGCGCATGAATTCTTGAGAAGTGGATATGCCCATTCACATATTACTATATAGCTCAACTTATTGTGTCTTGTTTTCTATAATTACTTAATGATTCTTATAACCTAAGTTTCTTGTCAAAAATGAACACAAGCAAAAATCCTTTTTGATAGTAATACAATTTCTTAACAACAATTTCAGAAAATTAATTTGTATCATTTTGTTACTTTTATAGTAAAATCAACTGCTACAAGAAATTAAATAAAATGTATATCTGATGTTCTATGTACATATATGTAATTTTGGAGATATATATATATATATATATATATATATATATATATATATATATATAATTTAAGTCAGTGTCTGACCTTATGAAAATAACATACAAATGGTTCAAAAAAGACTTTGTTAGCAAATCAATGCCAAATTGTTACTGGTCTAAAATTAAAATAAAGGAAAATTAATGCTGATCACTTATGACAAGTCTGATAATGTTGCAATAATCCATCATCTAAATCAAATACAAACCTTACAATGTAGCCTAAAAATTATCTACTTCTCTCATCTCCTCTTTGATTATCTAGTTTTGTGTCAACTGATAAAATTACACAAGCCTGTTCTAGAAGTGAGGCAATACATTTCCCTTGGAAATTCAAAAACATGTTTAAAAATCATTTCAAAACTTTCTGCACCCAAATCTTTTATTTCTAAATTTCCCCTAAAGCAGAAAAATAAAAATTTCCAGAATCTAAATGTTCAAACATTTGAACAGTCATGATATCCCAAATATTAGACCCACTGACCTGTTATTTTTTGCATATGTTACTCATTTTTATAAAATTAACTAATATACCATAGTACTATTTTAGCTTTTCCTCATAATCTCTAACTTTTGATCAAATATTTCTTCATATATATATATATATATATATATATATATATAATGTATAATGTATATCAGTGTATATATTTTGAGCATATGTGTATGTGTATATGATATGTTTGTATATTATTTTCATTAGTCTCTTATATGCTTATCCTAACAATATGACACATGGACAAGGCATGGGCAATACAGGAGTGAATTGTTCTCTCTCCAAGTTTTCACATTCATTTATCAAAGCTGCTAAAATATACTGGTGACTACAGCTTGTCCTACAGCTACAGAGACAGGACAAGAAGACATTAATAGGAAGAACATCTACTACTCATTGTCATGGAGAAACCTTGCTATGTAGCAATTCCAAGATAGAAAGTAAAATGAGTGCATACCACGTGTGTTCTTTTGTGATTGGGTTACGTCACTCAGGATGATATTTTCTAGTTCCATCCATTTGCCTAAGAATTTCCTTAAATCATTATTTTAAATAGCTGAGTAAAACTCCATTGTGTAAATGTACCACATTTTCTGAAGACAGCCATGGCTCCAGATATATATGTAGGGGAGGATGCTCTCATTGGGCATATGTGGGAAAAGAGGTACTGTGAAGGCTGGATGCCCCAGTGTGGGGGAATTCAAGGGAGGAGAGGGGAGAGTGGGTGGGTGGGGGCACATCCTCATAGAAGCAGGAGGAAGGGGGATGGGATAGAGGGTTTCTGGGGGAAATGGATAAGGAGGATAACATCTGAAATGCAAATAAAATATCCAATAAAAAATTAATTTCAAAAAAAAAAGAAAGAAAAGAAAATGATGCTTTCCTCTGGTTGGTTCATTCAAAACTGAAACTATTTTTGGTCATTGATCTCTTTAATTTAATTAATCTACTCTTTGGCAAATGTACTACCAATGCCATTCTTACTTTCTTCTGAGCTTCTTTCTTAATACCACAGACAAACAAGAAATGAATTATAATTTTGAGGTTAATTATTTTAATTAGCCTCAGTCAAGGAAGTCTATTTGAAGGTCTAGAGACCTTCATGAATAAAGAGTTTGTTTTAAGCATGATAATCCTGGGTAACTTCATATGCATATACATGTGAACCCAAACATACACCAACATGCATGAACAAGAATACACATCATGCACTCACATACAGAAACATACGTGAATAAGAATATACAACACACACAAACACATCATTAAGAAAAAAGATAAAATAGAATTAAAAAAGTCTATCCAAATGTACACAGTTGGGTTATGTTTATTGTTACATGATAATATTTTCAGATGTCAATTCAGTGTAAAGAGATGATATTGAACAATGTGTATATTCTGAGATTGCCTTCACACTGAATTATGACTAGTGTTAAATCATTTGTACAACAGCATTCCCTGAATGTTTGGAGCAAATCTTCTGTGTTGTATATAAGAAATGGCACGATAGCAATCCATACTTGCAACTACTCTGTAAGAATTTGAAATTTTCGTCTGGAGACCTAGCTGTGCCATAGCTAGGGAGGGCATGCCAGTTATTGCTGGCCTAATTATGAAGCTCTAGTTTCAATGTTATATAAGGAAATAAGGAAAACACAAATCATGAGTGAGATTTGCCTCAAATAATAAGTCCTTGCTTAGGTTGATGCCAAGTCTTGAAGGAAGAAAAAAAAAGGCAGAGGGGAGAAAGGGAGAGGAGAGATGAGAGAGAGAGAGAGAGAGAGAGAGAGAGAGAGAGAGAGAAGCTAAAAAGAGTTCATTTTCTCCCTAAATTTGTTTAAACATCCCTACCCTGAAGTATCTTAAGTTCACACTCACAAAGGATTGAATGTCCCTTGTCAGAGCCTATTACAGTGCTTGCTGATGTCAACAGTGTTAACAAATGGAGTTGTGTTGTTGAGCTGAGTGTTTTATGATATTGTCTGAGATTTCCAGCATTAAACATGCTTGGTACTCTTTAAAACAATATGAATAGTAATTGATATCAATTTTGACTAGAACACCTCCAATTCATTTAGTTTTCTAAGTATAGGATTTTTTTTATAATTGTATGTTATCAAAAGAAAAAAGATATCCACAAATCTTTGTGAAACTGTAAAAATTATTATGCATTGAAATTTCATGAGAATAACGCTGTCTAAATTTGGCATGTATAACTATGCTTTAGACAGGATACTTTTGGTGTCCTCCCTATTATTAGGTCAGTGAAGAAGAATAATATTTTTTAAAAAAGAAATGTAGTCCTTTGAAAATTCTTCACAAAAAAAGCATTCACTGAAAAGACTTTAGCCAAACATCCTGACAAGATTATAATAGCTCTCATAATCTAACTTACATTCACTCTGCAATTACCCAGGAAGAGGTGCAGAAGTATAATTCACTGATGTTGTAGAATATCAAACAAAGAGGTATGTGATGGAGCTGTAAGGTTATTCACTGCCACTCTCTCTGTTTGTGGCACCATCAACATTCACCCAAGCGAAAGCACAGTGCCAGTCCCCATGTCATGCCTCATATACCTTTTCCAGCAATGTCATTAACTTCACCTTTCCTCAAAACAATTCTTCTTCTCATCTTAATAAATTAGAAATTGGATGAAAATTCAGTATAAACTGCAGCCATCTCATCTCACAAAGAAGAAAAATTTCAGTAGCACCCACTGCAATCTTCTACATTACAGGACAAACATTTAAGATTGAAAAATAGCAAAGACAACAGACTGAATAACTTGTGATCTTATACCTTGAAGTAGTTGATGATAGAATCCTTGTTAGACCACTCCCCATAAAAGTTCCTAGCATTTAGTGAATACTTTCTCTCATATTAGATTTCGATGAGTTATTTATCCTGAAAAAAATAAGAAGAAGAGCAATCAGTCCTCATGTATAAATGCGGTTACCAAAAATTAGTGAAAAAAATTAATTCAATCTAGCTTCTAAATATTTCCAATTTTTAGAAATGACAACCAAGGAAATAGTTTTGAACTTTGGCCTGTTGCTTATTTATGAGATAGGGAAATTAATGGCTGTGCCATGTGTACAGTGGAAGTAATGAGTATGATTGTGAGAAAGAAAACAGAGCTCAATACTAGAGCATAGGTAATAACTAAATTTTTAGCATTCTATGAGACATAATTCAACTGATGTATGGAATATTGTACTGCATATGATAATAAAATAAATTATAGACTCTAATAATAAAATACATTATTAAAAGTGAAAATTTACACAGGTCTTAGAAATATTTATGAAATGGCTATTATCTCAAAAATGCATACAGAGTAAATGAAATTGCTACTGCTGCCCAAGGCTAGTTCCTATTGCCTAGCACCAAAGAGTAGAAATCTTTCGAATTGAAAAGTGGGAAAATGTTATCATTCCTACTGAGTAAGGACTGAGGATATGAAGGTAGAAAATAGACCAAGGTGTATTGAAGCATTTATATAACAGCACAGGTATGTACACAAAGTCTGCCTTCTTGGGACTCTTGTTCTCTACCAAAACATGTGATCATAGAACAAGAAGAAAGTTGTAAAGTTTTGATCAGAATCTTAATATTTTCGAAGAATTCAAACAATTCCATATATGACTGTTAAAATTAATGAAAGAGAGTTTGGGGACTTTCATGGCATTTTTATCTTATATTTTTATATCATACTATAGGCTCATTTTAATTTTTTCCATAGCATGATTTAATTAATGCTATGAACTTACTCTTTATGAAGAATAAATATCTTACATACTTAGTGGGTCTATATACTCTTTAGGCATATTGACAATATCTGTTATTCCATTCTATATTCACTCTTCCCCTCCCTTCCTCTCTCACCTTCCTTTCTCCACACCTATACTTATATCTATTTGTATCTTCATATGAATTTAGAGATAGTGTCTTGTTATGTAGCTCCAACTATCCTTGAACTCACTCTCCCACTGCCTCAGCCTCACTGAGGCTGGTAGTAATACACCAAAGTAGCAGGCTGATGAATGCAATTTTGTTTTAATCCTAAATGTATTTTATTTTATTCATTCCTATTTTTATTTTGAAACTTCAATTTAATTACATTCCTCCCTTCCTTCCCTTCATCCAAACTTTCCTCTATAGCTCTTCTAACTCTCCCTCAAAATCAGGGCCTCCTCCAACTAATTGTATACATATAAAATATGACCTGGTCACTTGGCATTGGACAACCAATCAGCGTGCTCTTACTCTGGGTATGACCACCTCTCTGCTTCCCAGATTTTCTCAGTTGCTTATAGTTTTTGTTTAGGATTGAAAACAGAATTGTTGACTTTTCTCCACCCAGTAACCTCTTGATATATAGAAGAATAATTGAAATTCTGATATCCTCATCAGAATAAGAATATATTTCAAATCTCCTCACTAACAGTTATGAAAACTCAGTATTCAAAAGAAAAAATATTTTTAAAAGTCACTGATTTTCTTTTCAATTTGTGTTTGCAACAGGTTCTCATATAGCTAGAAATATCTTCAGATTTAGTGCGTAGCCACAGATGACCTTGCACTTCAACACTGTTCTTTCCCCTATTTCCCAAGAGCTAGGACTGTTTAACTTAACAAACTATGAATTATTCCAAACCAAACCAAAGTAATTTTTAAATAAGGTCTTATAAGCTATAAGAACAAATCAATAAATACATGCAAACACTTACTGCACCTTAAATGTTTAAAGTTTCAAGTAATGTGTTGTCTCACGTACTATAATAAAAAGTTTTAACTAATGCCCATAGTAGCTCCATAATAGGGATAGCAAAAAAAAAATGTGTTCTTTACCAATTTTCTTAAGTATGACCTTCAATAGGACACATAAATGACAAGCTCCCTTAAAATAGAGAGTCCAGCCTTCAGTGTCTACAAATGACAGTGGCTATGTGAGCATAATGTGGTGTACACAGAGGAAGGACATCAGCTTGGTATAAACTGAATGATTTGAGTTAAAAGAAACTAAAAGTGTTGTCCTGGCTCTGCTCAGATCTTCTTATGAGATTTATTGAGAAGTTGCTTGAGTATTACTGGAGCTAGGACAAGTATCTGGAGATAATAAGGAACAACCTTTCATTTAAAGATGTTTGATTTGTTTTTATTTTAAGTATATAGGTGTTTTACCGGCATGTCTGTACATTACATGTATGCAGTGTACTTGGAGGGCAGAAAATGTTATCATATATGCAGCATTTGTCTATATGCACTCTTAGGTTGGAGTTACAAATGGCTGTGAGCAGCCTTCTAAGAATTTGGAATTGAGCACAGGTCCTCTGACTTTCAACCACTGTGCCATCTCTCCAGCGTGTTTAAAAAAAAAAAAAACTATATGAGAAAAATAAAGAAGAGGTTATTGGAACCAAATGTTTGTAAACACAGTTAGGAGAATAAAGGAGCTTAGATGTGTAAGTTCCTCTGTTGTGATACAAGATGTAAGGTTTTGAGAAAGCAGAGTAATTAGCAGTATTTGCTGATGTTCCCAGAATGCACCTGTCTTGTGACTATCTGTAATTCTAATTTCTAGTGCCATAAGGCTCTGCAGACAGCATATGATAGTAGTACTCATATGTGCATATGTGTACACATAGTAAATACATAATGTAAAACACCACACACAAAATGAAACAGAATAAATCCTTAATTTGTATATATATTATATATTATATATATATATGGAGTATCAGCCATCTCTAAAAAGAGGAAGCTAAGGCAAGAATTATCTTCTAGATAGCTAAATGGCTTATTTTTCTTTTTACTGTTTTGACATACCCTATGCAGCTAGCTTTACACATTGGAAAAAGTGATTTCAAAAGTTGACTCAGCAATGTTTTGTGAGAGATGGACAAGCCTACAAAATCTCACAAATTTAGGGCTAGTACACCTATACAAACGTGCCAAATTAAATCTCAGCAGGTAAATTATGGAGAAGTAGAACTGTCACAATTAGTTTTAAACATAATTTTTTTTAGTGACATTAAAGTACAGGCATCCATTAGAGAGGGAAAAAATAAAACTGAATTATCTTAGAGAGCAGGAAGTTGATACACTGGTTCACAACACTTAAGAAAGATGTATAATTAGTTACTTCTTCCCTGGCCTGTATTTGAACCCCAAGCTACATCTTCCTCCCACTTTACTTGTTAGGTGACAATATGCACAAGCCTACATCCATGCACTTGTTTTTTGTTTATTCCAGATGTCTTTGTTATAGGTTTCCTGATGGAAGAACAGCTTATGTCTTATGTTCAGGCTTAGCAACTCATTATTGCAGAGTGACTGGCTTTTAGGAGTCAATCAGCAAATATGCATGAATATATGAAGTAGAAATAGAAGAAGTATATTTAAAACAATATATAGGATGATCTTAATAAAGGAAATATTTGGAAGAGAGAAAATCTTGAAGATAGAATTTTCAAAGCCACAACTACAGCTGATGTAACAATGGATGTAAAACTAAATGATAGTGGTCAAGTAAGGAAGAAAAAATCAACCCATGAAAGAGGAACAAGAGAAAATGTTCAGCTTATGTGCCGAGCCATGTGCTTTAGAGGCATTCCAGACACTGAGACTTGGGGGATGAGAAAATGGTCACTGATTTCCAAATGGTTGACAGTGGAATGGTGGAGAGCAATTAGAGAGTAAGACAGATGGATAACAGCAACAGAATTTTTAAGCATAGACATGAAAATACACAGAGAGAAGCTGGAGAGATGGCTCACTGACTGCTCTTCCAGAGGTCCTGAGTTCAATTCCCAACAACCACATGGTAGCTCACAGTCATCTGTAATAGGATCTGATGCCCTCTTCTGGTGTATCTGAAGAGAGTGACAGTGTACTCACATATATAAATAAATCTTAATTAAATAAAAATAAAATACACAGAGAACAAACTGAAAAGTAATTACAAAATGCAAATTCGTCAAGTTACTAAGTCATATGATTTTGATTAAGAGGGAGACATAAGCACAGTTTTAAAAAGATAGATGATAGATAGATGATAGATAGGTAGATAGATAGATAGATAGATAGATAGATAGATAGATAATGAACAAACAGATGGATAGAGATAGATTATTGATAAATAGGTCAATATCATTACAAATGCTGAGAAAATATGCTGTTGTAAAAATATACGGAGGAAAACAACATTAAAGCATCATTTTCTAAAACAGTTCATTTTTGGTTCTTGTGTAAGTCCTCATAGAATGTCACATTCTAGTACACCTGAGAAGAACTAACAAACCTCCATTCCGTCATAATCTCCTAAAAGTGATCTATGAAGGGTATTTGTCATATTCTGTGAGTTGAAAAAATCTACTCACTTTTTTTCTATTTTAATTCTTTCCATAAATTCATCATATCTTTTCAGCCTTGGTGATAGTTACAATGAAATTTAAGGTACATATTCAATGACCCAGATACCCATTATGAGGAAAGAAGTCATTAAGAGGGCCCTATGAAGCTTCTATTTCTGCTTTACTTAAAACAGTAAAGAGAGCTCCCTAAAGGACACTGTGTCCATGGCTCACATTCTGGGATTAGAAGCTGCAGAGGAAGCTATGATAATAAAGACACATCTGACAGTTTCTCTATAGCATGGCTTTCAAAGAATCCCAGCCTTGTCCCCCTGAGAACTTGCATATTCCCTCCAATATGGCTATTTATTTTATATTTTATGATAATATCAGGGCACCAACCAATAGAACTTTTTATTTTTACAAACTTGAGAATATAGTAAAGCAGTATTATCTATTCTACAGAACTATCTATCAACAGCAAAATATCCTGTTTTTTTTTTTTCTAATCTCCAGCAGCTATGAGTGCCAACCAAGCTGGAAATGAAGGAATCAAAACATTATCACAAGTTCATGTCATTTTTTTATTTACTAAACAATGTAAATCAACAAAGTTTAACATAAAATTTTCATTTGTTACTTATCTTTGTATTGATGTGATGTTCTTATTTATTTTACATTCCTTTTAATACAAATATATTTTTAACTATTGACATAAAATAATTACATTTCTGCCTTTCTTCTCTTCTCTTCTAACCCTCATATGTATCCCTCACTCTTGCTCATTAAGTCTATTTTTTTTACAAGTTTGTGTGTAGGGGTATTCCTAAATACATAAGTGAAACCTTAATTCACACAATATTTCTTGAAAGTGTGTGTGTGTGTGTGTGTGTGTGTGTGTGTATTTCAGTGTTTGGATATAGATAGATATAGATATAGAGATGTAGATGTAGATATAGATATATTTATATATAAGTTTTGAGGAATGTTCATTTGGTAATGGACAAGCAATTAGTCTGCTTGTCCATGAAGAATACTATTTCGCCAGCTCTCAGGAATACTTAGTTGCCTCTCTTTCTGCATTTTATTAGGAGGGTTGAAGCCTCCTGGCTGTTCCCATCCATATTATCATGGCTGTTGCTGTCATCTTTGCTCAGGTCAGATTTATAAACCATGTTGATGAGATGTCAATGGTGTAGCTTCTGGCACTTCTAGGAGACAAAATTGCAAAGGAAACTCCCCTCTCCTCTGGCTCTTAGAATCTTTCTGTTTCCAGTTCCATAATGATTCCTGAACATTAGAAAAAAGTTGTATGGCTGATATATCAATGAGAACTAGGCTCCACAACTCTATATTTTAAGTGGTTTGGCTTTCTGTAAAGTCTTTCTCTGTTAAAAAAAAAAAAAGGAGTTTCCTTGACAATGGATGAGGATAGACTATAGTGAGGGGTTATGAAAATGCTTTAGTAAAATGGTACTTGTCAGTTCTTCTCCAAGGCCATGATGTCACTATCCATGGATAGTTGGATAGAGTTCCAGTACTCAGAATGATAGCCCTTGTGCTGAGCAAGTATTAGGTACAGTTAGTGAACCATTGATTACCTCCAATAATGAACCATTATGGTTTCAAGCCATGCTGGTCATTGTTTCGGTGCATAGGCAAGCACTGCAAGTTCTTTCACATCCTCATAGAAGTAGGAGTAGGGGGGATGGGAGGGGGGCTTCTGGGTGGAGGGGAATGGGCAAAGTGGATAACATCTGGAATGTAAGTAAAATATCAAATAAAAAACAATCTATCAAAAAAACAAAAAACAAAAACAAACAAACAAAAAACAAACAAAAACCCTCAACAACAGCCAAGAAGCCCTCTTTTGAGATTTTTGGTCAGGGAAATTGTTTGGAAGTCAGAGACTTACAAAATAGTTTATGTTGTTGCTATTACCGTTAGTTGACCCCAAAAGGCATAAGACAAGTCTCCATTGCTAAAGATATGAAGCAATTCAGAAAAAGGACCTAGAGCATCCCTGAGCTAAATCTGATAGAATATCCTCTTCTCAGATCACTAGCTATTATGGTACCAGAAGGCATCATACGAGCTTCTGCAGGAGGTAAGCACCCAACAGAACCATGCAGTTATTTGCATTCTTATGCTGAATAAATGAAAGCTTTGTTTGGTTTATAATTTTACGTCAAAATATCTCAAATCCTATTTTTTTTAATCTCATTAAGTTCAGGCTTTAACTCATGTATCTTAGATCTTGCTCTATTGTAAACAGCTTCCTGGTGACTCTTTCTTTAGAATACGTAGTCTGGATACTTAAAATCTAGAAGTTTTATAATGTTTATTTAATAAACTTCCATATTTAATACAGTTAAATATTCTAGTAGATATGTTTTAGGTCTGTCACCAATATGTCGGCTTAATTTAGAACTGCATAGAAAAATCTCTAGAGCCATATGTTATCCATTCTTACAAACCTGACTCCATCTTTTTCTATTCTTTAACACTGAGTTTTATTTTTAACTATGTGTATTGTGTATGTATCTGTATAGATATAAATACGTGCATATGATGCAGGTGCCCAAGAAGGACAGAAGATGGAGAATAGTGCCCTAGTAGTGGAACTACTGAGTTGTAAGCCGCCTCATAGTACTTATACTGCAGAACTATAGCAGAAAACTGGATGATTTCTTAAAACCTTTCAAGTTTTGAACACATGTCATCTATTGCTGAACACAATGTGGTCCATTTTAACTTTTCTATCAGTACTACCTTGACTTGTCTTGAAATTTCAATCATCCTTCTATCGAACAAATGGGAATGGGTAAATTTGTGAGGTAACTGAATTCTGTTCTCCCATCTCTATAGATAAATTTTGTTCTTGTCTTTCACTGAACTCTCACTTAAGTTAAATAGCTTTTTGTCAGTTTGAGTCATGAGAACACTTAATTCTTATAATACCAATTCTAGTTCAGGTGAACAATGAAACTTCCAAGTTCTTTTCTCATGTGTATATTTCTGACTGGCACCTTGATAATGATGCTTCGGGTCTATGAGCCAATATAGATGGACGAAATGTAGAGAAAACTTGGCTTTACATCTCTCTAGAGTTAATTCACCTTTTTCATCCAGAGAAGATTCAGTTGGTTTAGAGAAAATCCATACATCTTCTCTCCACATCCTACTTTGGATATCAAGAGAGAATTCACTCTACAATATCCTCTCTCTCTCTCTCTCTCTCTCTCTCTCTCTCTCTCTCTCTCTCTCTCTCTCTCTCTCTC